>NW_026042352.1:765000-982468 GCF_023856365.1 Brienomyrus brachyistius | reverse complement strand
AGCACCATCCAAAGTTGATGTCTTTTTACATCAAAAAGTTAGTGGGCCTTATCCTGACCTCTGGATGTTCTGCAAGAACTTGCTGCTGCTGTCCTATGGGCAAGCCGAAGTGGAACGAATAGAGGTGGAGACCTGCAACTTATCAGAGGAAACAGTTGTTGCACAGAGGCTTATATGCGACCATGTCAGAGTGTGTGGGGGAGCAACCAAAGCGCCTCTGACCAAAGGTGAAAGATGAGCGAAAAGCAAAAAAGAAAACTTGAGGAACTCAAGAGGAAGAGAGTCTCACTGGAAAGTGTATGTGAGAGTTTACAAAAGGATGCTGAGCACATGGCAGAGGAAGCAGAGAGTGCTGCTGGAACCAAAAGGGCAACATTACTTACCAAGTCCAATACTCTGAGCCGACGAGCGAAGGAGGAGAAAGAGCAGTTGGTGGTCTTAAATGCAGATACTGAAGAATAGGCTACTGAACTGTGACTCCTAACACATCAAGAGTGAATCGGTGGAAACAAAAATATTTAGGTTCTTTGCATTTTTGGAGTATTTTACTTTCTGTGCCTGTTTGTACATTGTTCACAGCCATAATACTTTATAATTACAAGGTAGTTTTATGTTAGAGCTCTTGCTCCAATAAATATGTGCCTTGTAATTAACTAAATTCTAGGCTATTCAGTTTTTTTTGCCCTCGTGATGGTCGTGGGTTGTGAAAAAAGCCTTCTTCTTAGGGGTACCGCTGGGGCCAGCCGGGCGTATGTCGTGGCTTCAGTGAGTACTTATGTTTGTCATGCTGCCTGTGTACTTTATAGCGGCACAACATATTTCTGCAAATTGCATGCGTCAAATTGTCTGTCTCTCTTAAAAAATATGAAGTGTCACCAAAATTTTAAACGGGGAATCAATCTCAATGAAAAATATTCGTCAAGTAACGTTTCTAAAATAATATAGACATACTAATAATTATATATTAATAAATCGGATGAACGATGCATCCCAAATTGTATCCGCTGCGCACTTCTTAATCAGGGCAATCGCATCGTGGAGGTTTCTGCAGACGCCCAAAAAGACTTACTTAAGAAAACTGTTGCATGATAATTTGTACCATTTTCAAGGGTGGGGGGCGTGCAGTAGATGCCCCCTTTATTTTTGTGCTTCTGCCGTTCAAACCGAGCAGCACTGAGTTTGTCATGGCACCTGACGCCAAATCTACTGCTTAGCTGCTACAGACAGAACTATCTTCAAATCACCACTAGGGGGTGTCAATGCTGCAGCTTCGTTCTATGGTTGATCTTTTTCAAAGACAGTTTTTTTTCTCTCTCTCCACATAATCAACTTAACTGATTAGCGTGCTTTCATAGTAATGGTTTTTAATCCGTGTTAATCTTCTGAACAATGACTAGTAAAGGTTCTATGAGGTTGTCCTACTTACTATGGATTTTAAGTTTTTTATCAAGGTGTTAAAACGTACCACAGTTGCCAGTCCTGTGTTTTATGTCTAGCAATTTGTACAGTTTCTTCAGTATAAACACATGCCATGATCTGTGAGAATCTCCTCCAGAACTCTGCATTTCCTCAAGATCTTTTTGTAATATTGCATCATGGCACTGCTCAGAACAACACAGATGGTGCATAACAACACAAGGGAGTACAAGACAACATGGTGCAGAAACAGTGCGATACAAAGCAGGACAAAACTGGATGATACGTGGTCAGTGGTGGATAAAGTGCAGTAACAGCTGTACAGTGCAGCTGCCGTGGAAATGACTGTTACAGGGGATGCAAAAGCTGCAGGTTTGAATTGTTTGGCGAATGAAGCTGTTCATGAATCTGCTAGTCAGTGTTTGTGGATGGTGGTCAGAGTCCTGGATTATAGACTGAACCTTGTTACTGTGGCAGTTAAAGTACAGCTGGTCAATGGAGGGCAGTTCAGTGCGAATGATGTTCTTAACAGACTTCGCAATGTACTGCCTTCCTGTCATGTGGCTCCACCATACCATAGTACTACTGTAAGAACTAGGGATGTAACGATACATTCAACTCACCATTTGATACGATTCACGATTCTGAGTTCACGATACAATTTTCTCATTTTTTGCAGAATGAGCTGCAGACAAATATATTCAAAAATATTCTTATATTTATCTTTCTGAACTGTTGACACTGTTGTGAACAGTGCAACTGAATTTGAATAAAATACTGTTGAAAAAAATCCCAAATCAAAATAAGTAAATAAAAAAAAATAAATCAAATAAATAAGCTAAGGTTTGCATGTGCAGCTTTTTAGCGTGCTTTGCCCTTTTAATAATCTTCACTCAGCTCACGGTGGTGCCAGTGGACCTGTTTGTGTATGTTATCAGTCTATTACAATGTTTGCATGCAGTTTATGTCTTGTCTGTGCTTTTCTCGCTGTTTCCTCCTCGTTTGTGATTACCGGAAAGCTAATATGCTGCCACACCGCCAATTGAAGATCGGGCGGTGCGTCCATCCATCCATTTTCTGAAACCACTTAATCCCAACTGAGATCGCGGGGGAGACCGGAGCCTATCCCGGGAACAAGGGGCGCAGACAGGAACCAAGCCCAGGCAGTCACCTACACACCGCAGGTCGCACACACTCACACAACTACAGGGCCAATTTAGACTCACCAGTCAACCTATCCTGCATGCTTTTGGACCGTGGGAGGAACCTGGAGTCCCCGGCGAAAACGGGGAGAGCATGCGAACTCCACACAGAAAGGGCCCTGGACCGAAGCCAGCACTAACCACTGTGCCGTCCTCAGTTTCAAATTCATTCATCATCTCGCGTTCGCTCAAAACCAAAAACTGACGTACGATGTCGACGTGATACGCAGTGACATCTGACGTCAAACTCACATTGTGAAATCAAATGTAATATTACACCAGTTTTTCTGTTAAAGTACTGTGAAGTACTCCTACAATAGTGATTCATTTTCCACATCAGCCGGTTTAAATCTTCATGCATTTGCACCGATTTTTAACTGATTTGTGATTCATCATTACATGCCAGGGCCAGCAGCTCTGCATGGCTCGACCCTCATAAACATTCTCCACACATGCTGTTCAGGCAGTGGCCACAGAAATTCCCCCAGTGAACTTTATGCTTTCTGTCGGAGAGTATGCTGTGTTCTGGCCTTAAACCCTGCATACTACTTTGCAGACTTTGATCCTCTTAACAACAATTGGCATTTCTGGTGGCTGAATATCCATCCATCCGTCATCCAACTGCATGCTTAAAAGCTGTGAATAATAGTAATAATTCTTAAAATTGCAACTATCTAGAATTTCAGCCTAGTTACTCAGCTAAATTACTATTTAAACCTAGAATAATTTCTATAAGGGGCGGCATGGTGGTGCAGTGGTTAGCACTGTCGCCTCACACCTCTGGGACCCGGGTTCGTGTCTCCGCCTGGGTCACATGTGTGTGGAGTTTGCATGTTCTCCCCATGTCGTTGTGGGGTTTCCTCTGGGTACTCCGGTTTCCCCCCACAGTCCAAAAACATGCTGGGGCTAATTGGAGTTGCTGAATTGCCCGTAGGTGTGTGTGTGTGAGTGGATGGTGTGTGAGTGTGCCCTGCGATGGGCTGGCCCCCCATCCTGGGTTGTTCCCTGCCTCGTGCCCATTGATTCTGGGATAGGCTCCGGACCCCCCGCGACCCAATAGGATAAGCGGTTTGGAAAATGGATGGATGGATAATTTCTATATGTGTGATAGAATCAAAAAATATTTTGTTTTACATATAAATCTTCACAAGGTGTATTACACATGGTATTCCCCAGACACCGCCACCCCAACAGATGCTTTGTTTGTTAAGACAATAGCTCAGAAAGTGGTTGATCGATCTTTTGCAGCTTTTACCAAGGTTTGTACAAGCCAAAATTAAATTTTGAAACGGATCCCTGCCACACCCTGCCCTCCTGAACCTCCCGTTTCCTCCCTAGTGTGGTATAACGTGCCATGCCTGTTCCGCGTTTGTTTTACCTCTCCTTCCTGCCCTTGTGTTACTCATTTCAGGTGCCTCTAGTTTGCTCCCTGCTTAGCCTTGTATAAATGTGCTTCTCAGTCCTGCCTTTAATGTTGCTGCTGCTGTTTGCCTGTGTGTTCTTCCCTGCTTATGATTCCCCCGTGATCCAGTTGTGATCCAGTTGTCTTCATATCATGTATTCACATTCCTCAGCTGAGAGTGAACAAAGTTCTGTGGAAAGTATCTGACTACAGATAGACTTTCACCCAGTTCTCTGCGGGAGCTCTGATTACAGAGTGACTCCCCGACTACTTCTGAAGCCCTTCCTTAAGTATCCAGACCAGGTGATGGCATGTTTCTGAAGACTGACTAATTTCGGTCAATGGTTAATTTTAGGGGCATTGCTGACCTTGGTTCTCAAGTCCCCAGCCAATCAGATCACTTTAGGGGGTGGTTGTAATTCCCTTGTTCTACCATGAGAGAATCTCTCTCAGTTTGGTGGGTTGAGCCGAAGTTTCTGTATTTCTCTTAGGAAAAGCTATACTGCCTTAAATCTGAGAGTATAATACTCCTCGTCTCATGCCTATTCAAACGAGACCAAACATGCGTGTATTTGTCCCTAACATCTATGTGTGCTGAGTTATCCTGTTTATAGTGGAAAAGGTGTCTGTGTCTGGAGGCTGACAGCTGTTGTTGCTGTGGATTGATTGTGGAACTCTGGTCACTCCGGGGGTGAAAGGTCTTGCTTTTTCTGTGCTGCTCCAGTTATTCCTATCCAGTCTCTCAGGAGCCGGCAGGCCTTTGCCTTCCTTAAAAGGGGTGGTTTGACGAGTTGAGTCCAGTCTTGCCTGGGCCAGCGGAGCTCTGAAATAGACTGATGCAGGCTGATCAGAGTTGGGGCCTGCAGGACCTATAAGTTTTATGTCCTTACAGAATGTAAGTGGCATCATACTAAACTAGTGGTGTTCGAACTAGCATGGAAAGAGGCTATGGGTAGCTACAAAAAGGCTCTTAGTGCCGCCAAATCATCTAGTATCTATCAGAACTAATTGAAATAAACAAAAATAATCCTAGATTCCTATTTACTATGGTGTCCAAGCTGACTAATAACCAGACCACTGGTTATTTTCCAGTGACGACTTTATGAAACTTTTTGACCAAAAATATGCTCAATTAAACAGAACATTTTGAATATTGAATATTGGTTAACCAGTCAGAACTGATGTACTTAATTTTATCTTCAAATTCATCTACTTGTATGCTAGAACCTGTTCCATCAAAATTATTCAGCGATGCTCCCAGCATTGATTGAACCGCTACTAGCAATAGTTAAACTAAAACATATAATCATATTACCCCAATTTTATCTTCACTGCACTGGCTGCCAGTTAGATTTCGTGTTGACTACAAAACACTGCTCTTAACCTATAAAGCTGTAAATGGTCTTGCACCGCAGTATGTGAGTGACCTCATTTGCGTTCCGAATCATACACTTAGATGACGAGATGGAGGTATTCTATCCGTACCCAGAATAAAGAACATTACCTTTGGGGGAAGAGCATTTGCTCATAAAGCACCACAGCTATGGAATAAACTTCCTATTAGTGTTCGGAACTCAGACACAATCTCTGCTTTTAAGTCAAGGCTTAAGATGTACCTCTTTCGCCAGTCTTTTGGATAGTTAAATCTTCTTTTCTAAGGTGAATGGGAAATCTGGAGGTTCATAGTTATTTGAGATTGAAGGGGAAAGGGGGGATTGGTGCTGTCGTCCTGCCACTCTCGCCGATCACTTAAGCTGTGGATGGGAGGTGGCTTGACGCCAAAACCTCTGTAAACCCTCATGCCTGTGCTTCCTTCCAGGTCACTCTTTTAGGCAGGCTGTCATAGTTGCTTTAGTCCTGCCGGTTAGGTGTAGGGCAATAACTCTTCTCCATCTTCTCTTTTTCGAGCTGATACCGAGCCGACTACACCGTGTGAACCCGCACCTGGACTCCTGGATATAACTACATGAAACCAACTGGGACTTTATAACTATATGAACTCTAATGAATGTCAATGTAAATGCAGTTTCATGCTCCTTGGTCGCCCAGAGGAGGATGGGGTCCCCTTCTGAGTCTAGGTTCCACTCAAGGTTTCTTCCTGCTAGAGGGAGTTTCCTTGCCACTGTCGCCTCAGGCTTTTAAATATAAATATAAATATATAAAATATATAAAATATATTTTTGGCCACAACCGGGATTCGAACCCCGGTCTCCCGTGTGAAAGGCGGCGATCTTACCACTACACTATCCAGCAACTATATAATATAAGGGAGATTTACGGGAAAATACTAATACGGGAGGACGGCGGGAAAGAGAAGTAAAATACGGTAGTTTCCCGGCCAAAACGGGAGGCTCCAGTATCCCTTACATTTTAAGACAGGAAATATAAAATAATATAAATTATATAAAATATAATATAAATATAAATATAAATATATAAAATATATAAAATATATAAAATATATTTTTGGCCACAACCGGGATTCGAACCCCGGTCTCCCGTGTGAAAGGCGGCGATCTTACCACTACACTATCCAGCAACTATATAATATAAGGGAGATTTACGGGAAAATACTAATACGGGAGGACGGCGGGAAAGAGAAGTAAAATACGGTAGTTTCCCGGCCAAAACGGGAGGCTCCAGTATCCCTTACATTTTAAGACAGGAAATATAAAATAATATAAATTATATAAAATATAATATAAATATAAATATAAATATATAAAATATATAAAATATATTTTTGGCCACAACCGGGATTCGAACCCCGGTCTCCCGTGTGAAAGGCGGCGATCTTACCACTACACTATCCAGCAACTATATAATATAAGGGAGATTTACGGGAAAATACTAATACGGGAGGACGGCGGGAAAGAGAAGTAAAATACGGTAGTTTCCCGGCCAAAACGGGAGACTTGACAGCTATGGCTGTCTCTGGCCACACCCCCTACAGTCGGTCCGGCCCCTGTTCGCGTGTTCGCGAAAACGACTTCATTTATTTTCTTATTGATTTATCGACAGACTTTTTAGACGTTATAATAACAACACTCTATTGATCCCCCTCTTACTGTCCATGATACACAATGACGAGACACATGTTCACTAATGACGAGAACTATTCTATTTTTCATGCCGGGGGTCCTTCAAATCTTACATTTACAAATCTTGTTCTTGTTCTCTGCTTTCTCCTTTCTCGTTCCCGTAGATATATATTATTATACGGAGATTTACGGAGTCTTCAAAGACGGTCCGGCTCCAGCTCAAGGATCACTGTTGCTGTGGTGTAGATCAGCTGATCTGTAGTAGTCTTCTACGTACATCTTCTAGTAGACCTTCTGAGGGTACTTCACGCATTCTTGGTCGGAGGGTCCAGGTTTCCAGCTTAGCTTATTTCTTATTTCTCAGGTCAGCTGCTCTTGTTTGGGATGTGCTTGACCGGCGTATACGACAGCGTGTACCAGTTCCCACTAATATCCAACAACTTCGCACAGCCATTGAAGAGGAGTGGACCAACATTCCACAGGCCACAATTGACAATCTGATAAACTCTATGCGAAGAAGATGTGTTGCATTGCATGAGGCAAATGGTGGTCACACCAGATACTGACCGGTTCTGAGTCCCCAGACCCCCAATAAAGCAAAAAACTGCACATTCCAGGGTGGCCTTTTATTGTGGGCAGTATAAGGTACACCTGTGCACTACCCATGATGTCAGATCAGCATCTTGATGTGGCACACCTGTGAGGTGGGATGGATTATCTCAGCAAAGCAGAAGTGCTCACTATCACACATTTAGACTGATTTGTGAGAAATGTTTGAGAGAAATGGTAATATTGTGTATCTGGAATGAATTGTAGGTCTTTAAGTCCATCTCATGAAAAATGGGAGCAGAAACAAGAGTGTTGCGTTTATATTTTTGTTCAGTATAGAATAAGCCCAGATTTATGTTTATTCAGTGGAGATAAGTACAACCTCTAAAGATAGGCCTACACCCGTTTTGGCAGTGTCTCCGGATCCCATGACAAATAATGCCTTCAGTACATCCTCCTCAACCCACACTGAAAGCAGAAGTGCTATGGGCTTTGCAAACGGTTTGCCGACATCACTCCTATACGTCCAATGATGACATTCACACCGTCTCCAGGGTGATGTTCCCTGACTCGCAGGGTCACTTGTGGTAAAGATAAAACCGCTTTTCTTGCGCGATTTGGACTCGCTCCATATATTAAAAGGGAGCTTCGTTGTCATGTTTGACGTAAGTATGAACAGGACCATCAAAAGAAAACAACTGGATGTGCATGTCAGGTATTGGGTGAATTATGAGAATGGCTCTCGAGTGCAGTCCTGGTTCTGGGATCACAGTACATGAGCCACTCCACCGCTGAAGACTTACTGGAGAAGTTTAAGGTAAGCCATTCAATAACATTTAAACTCATTAACGAACCCATGATTTTTAAATATCCATGGTTTATCTTTACATGTGTTTAAATGGGAGAACCATATTTATTGGTAAGCATATTTTAAAGATTTTATTGCTGCTTCATGGCTTTTGCTGCAAAAAAAATAGTTCATTGAGGAAATAGAATGTTTAAGTGTTGTGTAGCAACATGTACAGCTGTTGTACAGGCAAAAACTCTGGCTCAGTCCAAAGGAGGTGGATATAGGAATGGCTGTCATCAAGGTGGGACTTCTGTGAATTCACTGGTATCTTTACATACAAATGTATCAAACAATTGTGAAGTAAAAAATATGTGAATAACATGGAGTTTGAGCTGGTTTGATATGTACAGCTGAGGTAGTGTTAACCTTGGGCTGAGTGTGCAGAAAGATTCTGGAAATTTGACAAACCATCTTTTTGTCAGAGACAGTCAGGAGCCAAAGGCAGTGGAAGTGACCTTGGTGTCCTTCAGATTAAAAAAAATTGCCAGATTGTGCTCTCAAAAATGTGCAAAAAGGCCTTGGATAAATGCCCTCTGAAGTACTCGATTGTACATGAGATGACGTGCTTGGACCCAAACAAAATGCACACCAGCCAGATAACTGCCAGCAGAAAAGGAGAAATCTCATGCAGAAGTTTGCGCAGGAGAATCGGTTGGCAGGCAGGATATCTGCTGGTAAATCATAGGATAAGAATAGGATAGTTCAGAATATTATTTTTAAATTATGCTTTTCTTTTTTCACATCTAACTGAATCAGGGACGGATTACAAACCGGGTTAGCGGGGCCGCTGCCCAGGGGCCCTTGGGGTGCAGGGGGCCCGTGGGCCCCAAGCCCAAAACAATTTGCAACGCTTATCAGCAATGTATTTTCGTTTGTCTATTTTAGAGGGCCTACATTCTTTGATCCTCTGCCTACAAGGTCCCCTGACCCTATAGGGAGGGTGTTTGGCTGCCAAGGGCCCTTGACTTGTGGTGGTTGTGGTGGTGGTGCAGGTGGTGGTGGTGGGGGGGGGCCTCGCGAACGTTTTACCCAGGGGCCCACACAACCCATAATCCGTCCCTGAACTGAATAGTGTTAACACGTAGATTTTAGCAGTATTTAGAAGACCGACTCTTGGTGTTTGAAAAGAAGCATCAGCCCAGTTATATTTTCTTTGATGAGCCTAGAGATATCTCAAGATTAAATTAAAATGATTGCACATTTATGGTATCATAGGAAAATTGGGTTATAAATCACTTTCCTATTCTACATGTGATTCTGTGTATTGACATTGTTGATCTGCATCTAATCTACTGTAATTAATGTAATTACAGGTGATGCAATATCCCAGCAGTCTGATAATCACCTGCACAATGAGGCAAAAGGCTTGGATTTTATATCCTTCATTCCTTCAGCACCATCCAAAGTTGATGTCTTTTTACATCAAAAAGTTAGTGGGCCTTATCCTGACCTCTGGATGTTCTGCAAGAACTTGCTGCTGCTGTCCTATGGGCAAGCCGAAGTGGAACGAATAGAGGTGGAGACCTGCAACTTATCAGAGGAAACAGTTGTTGCACAGAGGCTTATATGCGACCATGTCAGAGTGTGTGGGGGAGCAACCAAAGCGCCTCTGACCAAAGGTGAAAGATGAGCGAAAAGCAAAAAAGAAAACTTGAGGAACTCAAGAGGAAGAGAGTCTCACTGGAAAGTGTATGTGAGAGTTTACAAAAGGATGCTGAGCACATGGCAGAGGAAGCAGAGAGTGCTGCTGGAACCAAAAGGGCAACATTACTTACCAAGTCCAATACTCTGAGCCGACGAGCGAAGGAGGAGAAAGAGCAGTTGGTGGTCTTAAATGCAGATACTGAAGAATAGGCTACTGAACTGTGACTCCTAACACATCAAGAGTGAATCGGTGGAAACAAAAATATTTAGGTTCTTTGCATTTTTGGAGTATTTTACTTTCTGTGCCTGTTTGTACATTGTTCACAGCCATAATACTTTATAATTACAAGGTAGTTTTATGTTAGAGCTCTTGCTCCAATAAATATGTGCCTTGTAATTAACTAAATTCTAGGCTATTCAGTTTTTTTTGCCCTCGTGATGGTCGTGGGTTGTGAAAAAAGCCTTCTTCTTAGGGGTACCGCTGGGGCCAGCCGGGCGTATGTCGTGGCTTCAGTGAGTACTTATGTTTGTCATGCTGCCTGTGTACTTTATAGCGGCACAACATATTTCTGCAAATTGCATGCGTCAAATTGTCTGTCTCTCTTAAAAAATATGAAGTGTCACCAAAATTTTAAACGGGGAATCAATCTCAATGAAAAATATTCGTCAAGTAACGTTTCTAAAATAATATAGACATACTAATAATTATATATTAATAAATCGGATGAACGATGCATCCCAAATTGTATCCGCTGCGCACTTCTTAATCAGGGCAATCGCATCGTGGAGGTTTCTGCAGACGCCCAAAAAGACTTACTTAAGAAAACTGTTGCATGATAATTTGTACCATTTTCAAGGGTGGGGGGCGTGCAGTAGATGCCCCCTTTATTTTTGTGCTTCTGCCGTTCAAACCGAGCAGCACTGAGTTTGTCATGGCACCTGACGCCAAATCTACTGCTTAGCTGCTACAGACAGAACTATCTTCAAATCACCACTAGGGGGTGTCAATGCTGCAGCTTCGTTCTATGGTTGATCTTTTTCAAAGACAGTTTTTTTTCTCTCTCTCCACATAATCAACTTAACTGATTAGCGTGCTTTCATAGTAATGGTTTTTAATCCGTGTTAATCTTCTGAACAATGACTAGTAAAGGTTCTATGAGGTTGTCCTACTTACTATGGATTTTAAGTTTTTTATCAAGGTGTTAAAACGTACCACAGTTGCCAGTCCTGTGTTTTATGTCTAGCAATTTGTACAGTTTCTTCAGTATAAACACATGCCATGATCTGTGAGAATCTCCTCCAGAACTCTGCATTTCCTCAAGATCTTTTTGTAATATTGCATCATGGCACTGCTCAGAACAACACAGATGGTGCATAACAACACAAGGGAGTACAAGACAACATGGTGCAGAAACAGTGCGATACAAAGCAGGACAAAACTGGATGATACGTGGTCAGTGGTGGATAAAGTGCAGTAACAGCTGTACAGTGCAGCTGCCGTGGAAATGACTGTTACAGGGGATGCAAAAGCTGCAGGTTTGAATTGTTTGGCGAATGAAGCTGTTCATGAATCTGCTAGTCAGTGTTTGTGGATGGTGGTCAGAGTCCTGGATTATAGACTGAACCTTGTTACTGTGGCAGTTAAAGTACAGCTGGTCAATGGAGGGCAGTTCAGTGCGAATGATGTTCTTAACAGACTTCGCAATGTACTGCCTTCCTGTCATGTGGCTCCACCATACCATAGTACTACTGTAAGAACTAGGGATGTAACGATACATTCAACTCACCATTTGATACGATTCACGATTCTGAGTTCACGATACAATTTTCTCATTTTTTGCAGAATGAGCTGCAGACAAATATATTCAAAAATATTCTTATATTTATCTTTCTGAACTGTTGACACTGTTGTGAACAGTGCAACTGAATTTGAATAAAATACTGTTGAAAAAAATCCCAAATCAAAATAAGTAAATAAAAAAAAATAAATCAAATAAATAAGCTAAGGTTTGCATGTGCAGCTTTTTAGCGTGCTTTGCCCTTTTAATAATCTTCACTCAGCTCACGGTGGTGCCAGTGGACCTGTTTGTGTATGTTATCAGTCTATTACAATGTTTGCATGCAGTTTATGTCTTGTCTGTGCTTTTCTCGCTGTTTCCTCCTCGTTTGTGATTACCGGAAAGCTAATATGCTGCCACACCGCCAATTGAAGATCGGGCGGTGCGTCCATCCATCCATTTTCTGAAACCACTTAATCCCAACTGGGATCGCGGGGGAGACCGGAGCCTATCCCGGGAACAAGGGGCGCAGACAGGAACCAAGCCCAGGCAGTCACCTACACACCGCAGGTCGCACACACTCACACAACTACAGGGCCAATTTAGACTCACCAGTCAACCTATCCTGCATGCTTTTGGACCGTGGGAGGAACCTGGAGTCCCCGGCGAAAACGGGGAGAGCATGCGAACTCCACACAGAAAGGGCCCTGGACCGAAGCCAGCACTAACCACTGTGCCGTCCTCAGTTTCAAATTCATTCATCATCTCGCGTTCGCTCAAAACCAAAAACTGACGTACGATGTCGACGTGATACGCAGTGACATCTGACGTCAAACTCACATTGTGAAATCAAATGTAATATTACACCAGTTTTTCTGTTAAAGTACTGTGAAGTACTCCTACAATAGTGATTCATTTTCCACATCAGCCGGTTTAAATCTTCATGCATTTGCACCGATTTTTAACTGATTTGTGATTCATCATTACATGCCAGGGCCAGCAGCTCTGCATGGCTCGACCCTCATAAACATTCTCCACACATGCTGTTCAGGCAGTGGCCACAGAAATTCCCCCAGTGAACTTTATGCTTTCTGTCGGAGAGTATGCTGTGTTCTGGCCTTAAACCCTGCATACTACTTTGCAGACTTTGATCCTCTTAACAACAATTGGCATTTCTGGTGGCTGAATATCCATCCATCCGTCATCCAACTGCATGCTTAAAAGCTGTGAATAATAGTAATAATTCTTAAAATTGCAACTATCTAGAATTTCAGCCTAGTTACTCAGCTAAATTACTATTTAAACCTAGAATAATTTCTATAAGGGGCGGCATGGTGGTGCAGTGGTTAGCACTGTCGCCTCACACCTCTGGGACCCGGGTTCGTGTCTCCGCCTGGGTCACATGTGTGTGGAGTTTGCATGTTCTCCCCATGTCGTTGTGGGGTTTCCTCTGGGTACTCCGGTTTCCCCCCACAGTCCAAAAACATGCTGGGGCTAATTGGAGTTGCTGAATTGCCCGTAGGTGTGTGTGTGTGAGTGGATGGTGTGTGAGTGTGCCCTGCGATGGGCTGGCCCCCCATCCTGGGTTGTTCCCTGCCTCGTGCCCATTGATTCTGGGATAGGCTCCGGACCCCCCGCGACCCAATAGGATAAGCGGTTTGGAAAATGGATGGATGGATAATTTCTATATGTGTGATAGAATCAAAAAATATTTTGTTTTACATATAAATCTTCACAAGGTGTATTACACATGGTATTCCCCAGACACCGCCACCCCAACAGATGCTTTGTTTGTTAAGACAATAGCTCAGAAAGTGGTTGATCGATCTTTTGCAGCTTTTACCAAGGTTTGTACAAGCCAAAATTAAATTTTGAAACGGATCCCTGCCACACCCTGCCCTCCTGAACCTCCCGTTTCCTCCCTAGTGTGGTATAATGTGCCATGCCTGTTCCGCGTTTGTTTTACCTCTCCTTCCTGCCCTTGTGTTACTCATTTCAGGTGCCTCTAGTTTGCTCCCTGCTTAGCCTTGTATAAATGTGCTTCTCAGTCCTGCCTTTAATGTTGCTGCTGCTGTTTGCCTGTGTGTTCTTCCCTGCTTATGATTCCCCCGTGATCCAGTTGTGATCCAGTTGTCTTCATATCATGTATTCACATTCCTCAGCTGAGAGTGAACAAAGTTCTGTGGAAAGTATCTGACTACAGATAGACTTTCACCCAGTTCTCTGCGGGAGCTCTGATTACAGAGTGACTCCCCGACTACTTCTGAAGCCCTTCCTTAAGTATCCAGACCAGGTGATGGCATGTTTCTGAAGACTGACTAATTTCGGTCAATGGTTAATTTTAGGGGCATTGCTGACCTTGGTTCTCAAGTCCCCAGCCAATCAGATCACTTTAGGGGGTGGTTGTAATTCCCTTGTTCTACCATGAGAGAATCTCTCTCAGTTTGGTGGGTTGAGCCGAAGTTTCTGTATTTCTCTTAGGAAAAGCTATACTGCCTTAAATCTGAGAGTATAATACTCCTCGTCTCATGCCTATTCAAACGAGACCAAACATGCGTGTATTTGTCCCTAACATCTATGTGTGCTGAGTTATCCTGTTTATAGTGGAAAAGGTGTCTGTGTCTGGAGGCTGACAGCTGTTGTTGCTGTGGATTGATTGTGGAACTCTGGTCACTCCGGGGGTGAAAGGTCTTGCTTTTTCTGTGCTGCTCCAGTTATTCCTATCCAGTCTCTCAGGAGCCGGCAGGCCTTTGCCTTCCTTAAAAGGGGTGGTTTGACGAGTTGAGTCCAGTCTTGCCTGGGCCAGCGGAGCTCTGAAATAGACTGATGCAGGCTGATCAGAGTTGGGGCCTGCAGGACCTATAAGTTTTATGTCCTTACAGAATGTAAGTGGCATCATACTAAACTAGTGGTGTTCGAACTAGCATGGAAAGAGGCTATGGGTAGCTACAAAAAGGCTCTTAGTGCCGCCAAATCATCTAGTATCTATCAGAACTAATTGAAATAAACAAAAATAATCCTAGATTCCTATTTACTATGGTGTCCAAGCTGACTAATAACCAGACCACTGGTTATTTTCCAGTGACGACTTTATGAAACTTTTTGACCAAAAATATGCTCAATTAAACAGAACATTTTGAATATTGAATATTGGTTAACCAGTCAGAACTGATGTACTTAATTTTATCTTCAAATTCATCTACTTGTATGCTAGACCCTGTTCCATCAAAATTATTCAGCGATGCTCCCAGCATTGATTGAACCGCTACTAGCAATAGTTAAACTAAAACATATAATCATATTACCCCAATTTTATCTTCACTGCACTGGCTGCCAGTTAGATTTCGTGTTGACTACAAAACACTGCTCTTAACCTATAAAGCTGTAAATGGTCTTGCACCGCAGTATGTGAGTGACCTCATTTGCGTTCCGAATCATACACTTAGATGACGAGATGGAGGTATTCTATCCGTACCCAGAATAAAGAACATTACCTTTGGGGGAAGAGCATTTGCTCATAAAGCACCACAGCTATGGAATAAACTTCCTATTAGTGTTCGGAACTCAGACACAATCTCTGCTTTTAAGTCAAGGCTTAAGATGTACCTCTTTCGCCAGTCTTTTGGATAGTTAAATCTTCTTTTCTAAGGTGAATGGGAAATCTGGAGGTTCATAGTTATTTGAGATTGAAGGGGAAAGGGGGGATTGGTGCTGTCGTCCTGCCACTCTCGCCGATCACTTAAGCTGTGGATGGGAGGTGGCTTGACGCCAAAACCTCTGTAAACCCTCATGCCTGTGCTTCCTTCCAGGTCACTCTTTTAGGCAGGCTGTCATAGTTGCTTTAGTCCTGCCGGTTAGGTGTAGGGCAATAACTCTTCTCCATCTTCTCTTTTTCGAGCTGATACCGAGCCGACTACACCGTGTGAACCCGCACCTGGACTCCTGGATATAACTACATGAAACCAACTGGGACTTTATAACTATATGAACTCTAATGAATGTCAATGTAAATGCAGTTTCATGCTCCTTGGTCGCCCAGAGGAGGATGGGGTCCCCTTCTGAGTCTAGGTTCCACTCAAGGTTTCTTCCTGCTAGAGGGAGTTTCCTTGCCACTGTCGCCTCAGGCTTGCTTGGTGGGGTTCTGGCCGGTTAAATGTAAAGTGCTTTGTGACAATGCATGTCGTTAAAAGCGCTATATAAATAAAATTGAATTGAATTGAAGTGCTTCCTCAGATTCATTTTTAAATGTTCTCCAGCTAATTTCCACTATGGCCACGAGTTCTAGTATTTTAAATTAATATTGAAATGGTCATTTGGCTGAACAGCATCCCGACCTGTTAGAATCTTATATACCTGGATCATGTCCCCCCATAGTCTCCTTTGCTTGAGGCTAAACAGATTCAGCTCAGCGAACCTCTCCTCATAAGACATTCCTCTAAGTGCAGGAATCATTCTAGTCATCCTACGTTGCACCTTTTCCAAGGCAGCAATGTCCTTCTGAAGGTATGGTGACCAAACCTGCACACAGTATTCTAGGTGGGATCTTACCAAGGAATTATATAATCGTAGCATCACTTCTCTTGACTTACATCTCTAGGTGTGTGGAGTTTAATCCAACATCCTTTTGCCTTTTTTTAATGCTTCCCCACACTGGCAAGAGTGGGACATGGAAGTATCAACATACACACCGAGATCTTTCTCGTAATCAGCTACCTTTATTTCAGTGGAACCCATAAAATATCTGTACTTTACTATATTTACTATATTTCTGCTCCCTGCATGGATTACCTTATATTTATCTATGTTAAATTTCATCTGCCACGTATGAGCCCAGTCGCTAATTAAATCCAGATCCTGTTGTAGCCTCTCTGGACATGAGACATGATCTAACATCAATCAGAAGATACCACACCAGCAGATAATGATTTCTGGAATAGTAAAGTTAAAGGTTGGCTAATAATACCCCTCATCTCTTTTAAAACTATAGATAAGATGCCATCAGGGCCTTGCGATTTATTTATTTTGAGCTTAGCTAGGCTTTGTACCACATCAGCCTCAGTTATACATATATTGGTCATAGACATCGTTGTATTTGTACTAAATGGTGGTAAGCTATTCTACTGTGAACAGCCATTGTAAAATAATCATTAAACTCATTTATATCAATTTCATTTTCAATTATAAGGCCCTTACTATCCTGCAAATGAGTGATTTTCAGCTTTTAGAGCTCTTTCGGAGTTAAAATATTGGAAGAAACTTTTAACGTCATCCTTATAACTGTTATTAACTAAACCTGTAGACTTAGATACTCCTGCTTTATTTTGAAATCATTAGTTAATTTCCATTTGTGGAAGAAAGCCCTTTTGCTCCTGACTTTATTCTTAATTTTCGTAGTAAACCACCTGTGACATCGCGTGCTGGACGAACAGGCAGGAAGCGAGGAATCAAGGATCCGGGAAACGGAGAGTCGGGAATGAGGGTTTATTGATGAAAACAGGTACCAACAGCGAGAGATTTCAATGACAGGACTGGGGAAACAGACTTGAATGTGGACTAAATACACAGGACTACTCAAACTGACAGAAAACAGCTGGTTACAATCGGGGCAGCACACATGGTTAATGAGGGGGCGTGGCACACACGAGGATCGTACAAGCAGGTCATGACACCAGCTTGGTTGCAGTTTCCTAGATTTAGTTTTTCTGGAAACGGGTATGAAGTTCTTTTGCACTTGCAACAATGTGCTTTTAAAAAATTCCCATGCCTCTTCCACAGTATTGCTATTTAACTCCATCCGATTTACAGTTTCTAGTTTCAGTCTCATACCATTGAATTACCCTTCCTAACATTGTATACTTTTGTTTTGGACTTGGTTGAAGACTCAGGCAGCAGGAGTTGCCCCAACGTTGGTATGTCCTTATCCATAAGGGGGAGTAAACGTTCTGGTTTCCCGACCTTATAGATGAAGGAGTTGGGGGATGTTGCCAGTGACCTGCCGGATTCCAGGCAGAACAGGCCTCGCTATGCCACAGCCCTTCAGAGACTGGGCCTTCCGTGCAGAACCTCTGCATCCAAATTAGACCAGTTGTTTAACAAAACCCTAAAATGGGGTTATTTTTGACATGGAACGGGACTTTGATTCAACAACCCATTACTTAGTTGCGGCAAGTACCCAATATCAAGTATAGCTGCAAAGAATCTGCCAGAGATTTTCAGAGAAGTTCCCCAGATGCATGGACTGGACTAAGGTGCGTCAGATTAAACAGGAGCCTGGTAAATTCTGTGAGCCCCACGCCAAGTGACTGATGGAAACATACTCCAGCTACAGTGAGATGGACCCTCCAGCGGACCGAGAGTGGGATTCCCTCTGGGAGCGACAACTCGTGCAGTTGCTGGTGGATGAGCTGCAAACAGACATCAAGAAGGACTTCCAACCTCACAATCATTTACCAAACCACTTCAGGTAACTTGTAAAGATGTAGGTATTGGAGTATTCACACATTCATTTGCAGTGTCCACCTCCTGTCCGGTAAATTTGGCAGGACAAAATTTGAATAACCTATAGGCCAGACTCATGAATGCGGCTGAACGAGTAAAGGTAGAACAGGTGGCCAATCCTGTTATACAGTCCTAGTAGATTGAGAACCACCTGATTGCAACTGTAGTTGGAATCAAGGGCTGAGCAGCATGGTGGCCTGGGGGACAATTATGAAAACACAGACCCACTGATATCCTTAAAACCCACAATCAAAAGAGGAGTCAGGATGGCCAGTGACATGTGCTGGCTAAATGGGGACAACAAAGAGAGAACAGAACAAGGCAGGGAGGGATTCTGACACAGGTGCCATGCTACTTTGTTTAAATATGCTGTAATGTTTTAGTGCAAGCCTTAGACAATGGAATCTCTGAATGACGCCGCAGTCTGGCTCTTTCTGAAGGTCCTATACTGTAACCGTCCTGAGAAGTTGTTTGCATGCACTTGCTGCCTTGACACTTGTTGATGTGCGTGTGCCCTGCTCGAGCAGTAAAGGGGAGATCACATGCAGAGCTGATTTTCTGTAGTTCCTTAGAATAAAAATAGAATATTCTCTTCAAATAGGAACACATGCTGCGTTTGATTATTTCACTCCAACTCGGACAAAAACGTCACGAAAAACATCACTTCCCATTAGAAACGCCTCTTTTATGACGTTAATGTCTGACAGAATCTTCTTGTCCGAGTTGCCCCTGTGACGTAATTTCAACATGGCGGCTTACACACTCAACATTAATTCTATTTTACAAATCCTTAAAAATGTTTATTTTGTTAAATTTATTATTATCCCATCCATCCATTTTCCAAACTGCTTATCCTACTGGGTCACGGGGGGTCCGGAGCCTATCCCGGAAGCAATGGGCACGAGGCTGGGAACAACCCAGGATGGGGGGCCAGCCCATCGCAGGGCACACTCACACACACCATGCACTCTCACATGCATTCCTACGGGCAATTTAGCAAGTCCAATTAGCCTCAGCATGTTTTTGGACTGTGGGGGGGAACCGGAGTACCCGGAGGAAACCCCACGACGACATGGGGAGAACATGCAAACTCCACACACATGTGACCCAGGCGGAGATTTGAACCTGGGTCCCAGAGGTGTGAGGCAACAGTGCTAACCAGTGCACGACCATACCGCCCATTTATTATTATTATTATTTATAATTATTAGTAATTATTAATGTAATTGCACGTGTTCGATTTAGAGAATACCATATTGTGACCGTAAACAGTATCCTAACATGCAATATCAGATTTTTACCAGACTTGTTAGTGTTTTTGGTTTGTTTGTAGTTTGTTTGCCTCTCGAAAAAAGAATATCGCTATGAATGTACTAAAATACTTTATAAAGCTTTTAATGTGGTTTGACTAGTTCCTGTTTCTTGTTTATTTGTCTGAAATAATAATCTTACTCCATAACTGCTAAAATATAAAGCAACAACACAGCAGCGTATTCATGGAGGCAGCCATGTTTGTTCCGAGTTGTGCTAGCTTGAACGGGAGATTGTTGGATGTGATGTCACCCAATTTGGAATTTCCAAGTTCCGAGAGAAAAACGAACGCACCACAAGACTCTGGCTGGAAATTTCTACAATAGAGCCATTTAGTTATTTCTAGAAAAATATTTAGAGCCAATGACCTGATGTCATTGTAACACAGGTCACTGTCCGTGGTGCTGAATTCTCTACTTGATGGGCTGGTGCTGAATGAATATGACAGCTGGCCAACATGTCTGTGTGCTTCCACTGACTGGCACCCAGACATATAATGACTTTTAACAATGAGGAGGGAAACGTCCAGACAGGAAATTAGTCAACAGTAATTAGTAATCACATATAGTTCTCATTTATCATGATGTAAAATTCAAAAACCTTTTTTTTATTATTAAGGGATAAATGTAATTGAGTTTTAATGTATCCTTTCCGCTCTTAAAATCGCAAATTATTTCTGACTATTAATCTGCACATTTTAATAATTTCATTAATATTACCTAATTGGTTTGTCTTTTTTATTAAATTTTAAAACTAGCTGTACAATTGTTGATGTTGTTGCTGTTCTGAATGTCATTGGCCTGTTGCCTTACGTCTGTCTAAACATGAGTGAGGGGATGGATGCACTATTCTATGGGGGCCTCTGTAGAGAATAAATGATCCTAATTTTATATTGAGAGAGATGGTTAATTCCTTTTTAATCCATACTGCGTTCAGAGCCCCTGTTCTGCCGTTGATCACTGCTGCATATCATCCCCAAACCAATGGCCTGGATGAGAAAACGAATGATGACATAAAATGGTAAGTCTGTTTTTGAGGTTGTTTTAGAACTGTGTGAGACAGGCTCTATTCTTTTAACATTACATCAGGAATTACTGATATTATTGACAATCAATCCCTTAATATACAGTATCTCACAAAAGTGAGTACACCCCACACATTTTTGTAAATATTTTATTATATCTTTTCAAGGGACAACGTTAAAGATATGAAACTCTGATAGAATGTAAAGTAATCAGTGTACAGCTTGTATAATGGTGTAAATTTGATGTCCCCTCAAAATAACTCAACACACAGCCATTAATGTCTGAACTGCTGGCAACAAAAGTGAGATTAAAAATGATTTGTGGCAAGATCGGATCATGTGTGTTGAAGAGTTTCTTATGACTGACAAGTAGTTATTTAAAAACATATCTTGAAACAGCAAATTACATTGTTCTTAATGCTTTTAGAAAATGACTCTTTATAATGATCTGTGAATAATAATAATTTGCTATGAATGTTTTTCCACTTCAGCTTTCCACAATTATTCTTCCCGATGAGAAAAGCTACGGCACGTTTTTTGATGAAAAAAATAAAGTAGTTGAGACAATAAGCAACAACAGCTGAAAACATCTCCTAGTAACAGGAAAAACAGAAGCAGGCATGTGGTAAACGAATACAAAAGAGGTACCAAAACACAGTTTATCATGTTGGAGATGAGGCGCTTCTGTTCAACATGAGGAAGCGGGGACGGAAAGGAGGAAGAACGGAACCGGATTTTACCGGACCTTATGTCATCCAGGCAATATGTGGCAAGCTGGTTACACTGTCTAATTCTGAAGGGGCAACTTTAAAGAACAAATACAATGTAAACCACATACAGAAGGAGCCAAACTGATGTCCCAAGTCAGGAATCACACAAGGTGCCAGAAGAGTATAAGACCAGTAAACCTCCCTCTAGCGCAGAGCTTCTGACAATCGAGAAGGATGCTGACAGTTGAAAAAAAACTCATGTCTGTGTGTTATGAAAGAATATCAATAAATGTTTCCGAAAGGGGATGACTCATTTGGTAATTATTTACGGCTTATGTTATGGCTGCCAATTTACAGTCTTTACTGAAGTCTGACTTCTTTTGAGTCACCTTTAATATAGATTGGACACTCTCTATGCAATGTGCAATACTTACATAGATGGTAAATGTTTACCTGCTTGCACAGATGGATGATTAGGTAATTAGTGTAAGTGTGTGTGTGTGTTCAATCGCATGTATGTCCAAGGTCCATAGTAAATAATATACACTGATCAAGAGATGCCCGAAAGTGGATAAAAGAGGACATTAGTGGGTGTATCACTTAGTGTAACGCGTGCAGGAAAATGAGCAGGACTGCAAGCCATATAATGACCCTTGTCTAGCTCTTAATACAGTATGCATACAGTGATGTATCTACAATGGACAGCTACTATGAGCAGATAGCACAGTACAGGTGCTTATAAGATCTGTATGCTATTTCCATCCATCCATCCATTGTCCAAACCGCTTATCCTACTGGGTCGTGGGGGGTCTGGAGCCTATCCCGGAAGCAATGGGCACGAGGCAGGGAACAACCCAGGATGGGGAGCCAGCCCATCACAGGGCACACTCACACACTATTCACTCATACATGCATACCTACGGGCAATTTAGTAACTCCAGTTAGCCTCAGCATCCATCCATCCATCCATTGTCCAAACCGCTTATCCTACTGGGTCACAGGGGGTCCGGAGTCTATCCCGGAATCAATGGGCACGAGGCAGGGAAGAACCCAGGATGGGGGGCCAGCCCATCACAGCTCACACTCACACACCATTCACTCACACATGCACACCTACGGGCAATTCAGCAACTCCAATTAGCCTCAGCATGTTTTTGGACTGTGGGGGGAAACCGGAGTACCCGGAGGAAACCCCACGACGACACGGGGAGAACATGCAAACTCCACACCCATGTGACCCAGGCAGAGACTCGAACCCGGGTCCCAGAGGTGTGAGGCAACAGTGCTAACCACTGCACCACCATGCCGCCCCCTGTATGCTATTTCATTCTATAAAAAGAAACTTACTGTACTGTACAATAAAGTATTTCACCACTGCTTCTTCCTCAGCTCCCACTGTCTGCTAGCACATGCATCTTTTGATTTCTTAGTGCAATCTGTGCTTTATTTTTTTTTTGTGAAATGTAAGTGCAGTATCTGTTTATTAAGTGCTGTGGTTTAATATGTACATTATTATTTCAGTACTGTGTATACTGTCCTTAATGTCTTGCCTCTCTCGTATAACTTGAGATACGCCCAAATTGACTTGCAACAAGTGGTCCTGGTTCTAAATGCGGAAGGTGATGGATACCTGTATTTTATATGCTGTAGTGTGCTGGGTGTCAGACATTGCAATGCACCTTGCTTTGATCTTGACCTGTTAGATCAGAGGGAGGTAATCTTATCCAGAAAGGGCCACTGTGTATGATGGTTTTCACTGCAACTCTCTGAACAGCATAACTCTGAACAGTTATCCCAATACCTTGATCTTGCTAGCATATTTAAATGTGTACCTATTCAGGAATAGAGTGGTGAAGGCATTCAGAGGAGGACTGATGATTATCAGAGGGAACAAAGGGGCTGGGTACTTGTCAGTATCCAGTAGAACCACCAGACTCCTACACTGAATGGTTCTGGATGTGGCACAGACGTTAATCCCTCTGTATTAGGGGATCCGTCTCCAGTTTGTACTCTTCTAGTTAATAGGTAGATTATCAGGCAGTTTTTCACCCTAGTCCAGTACTCATTGACAGCCTAATACACCGTGTTTCAGTTTGTCTTGATAGTCAATACATGTCACAGGATGTACATTACTCTGATGGGCAGGCCCTCTTACATATGATGGAAATTGCAATACCTACTTTTGGCCACGAGATGGCAGCAAGAAAATAGAAAAATTATTTTCCCACGGTCTACTAGCAGCTTTTAGATGTTAATTCTTCATAAAAATAATTTGACTTGATCCAATGTATTTTTAATACAAACAATTACCACACAAAGCTGCTAGTTTCCTCCGGTTTCCCCCCACAGTCCAAAAACATGCTGAGGCTAATTGGAGTAGCTAAATTTACCGTAGGTGTGCATGTGTGAGTGAATGGTGTGTGAGTGTGAGCTGTGATGGGCTGGCCCCCCATCCTGGGTTCTTCCCTGCCTCGTGCCCATTGATTCCGGGATAGACTCCGGACCCCCTGTGACCCAGTAGGATAAGCGGTTTGGACAATGGATGGATGGAAATAGCATACAGATTAAGCACCTGTACTGTGCTATCTGCTTATAGTAGCTGTCCATTGTAGATACATCACTGTATGCATACTGTATTAAGAGCTAGATAAGGACAGTGGGTCATTATATGGCTTGCAGTCCTGCTCATTTTCCTGCACCCGTTACACTAAGTGATACACCCACTAATGTCCTCTTTCATCCACTTTCAGGCATCTCTTGATCAGTGTATATTACTTACTATGGACCTTGGACATACATGCGATTGGACACACACACACACACACACACACTTACACTAATTACCTAATCAACCATCTGTGCAAGCAAGTAAACATGTACCATCTATATAAGTATTGTACATAGCATAGAGAGTGTCCAATCTATATTAAAGGTGACTCGAAAGAAGTCAGACTTTAGTAAAGACTGTAAATTTCTCAGCCATAACATAAGCCGTAAATAATTACCAAATGAGTCATCCCCTTTCGGAAACATTTATTGATATTCTTTCATAACACACAGACATGAGTTTTTTTTCAACTGTCAGCATCCGATCCAAACGGGATTCCCATTTCCTTTCTGTGGGATCCAACAGAACACGGGCTGACCATCAGTCAACATGTCTTCAACCATGCAGGACAGGACCCAGTCCAGGCCAAACCTCACGGTGCTGGTGTTAATAAAAAAAATGTAAGGAACATGCAGCTGCAGCTCACACACAAACACAGTCCACAGCATCCAGAAAAAGGTCAGGCCTTTTTCTTCTTTAGCTGACTCCACCCAGACCTCGCCCCCTTTCTGGGCGCCTCGCACTATGCCTTTGAACTGGCCCTGCAGCTTGGCCCGTTTCCTGTTTCCCAATGCAAGTCATAAGATTCACCCGTAAATGATATTTTGAATCGGAACGATATTTATTACTATTGTTTAGATTAAATATATAACGGTTTAATGATTGAATATAACTTGATATTGTTGTTTGTGTTGTTTAGTTTGAGGTTCTAGTTTCTGTCTTTATCCGCTTTCGTTTCAGTAGGCAGCTGGTTCATCCCAGGCTCAGGGTCTCTCTGCTCTTCATCAAACCCACACCCCCAGTTTGGGAGCACCCTCTCCCTCTCCTCCCCCCACGGCTGTGACTGTTACTCCTCCTTGAGGAGTAACTGCTCCGCCCCCTATCCCAGCCCCTATACCCACAGGAGTGCATCACCCAGTGAGCCGCCGCCCTGCCTGTCCCCTCACACAAGCACACACTGAAATCATGGTCCTAAGCTCTCTGTGTGGGTCACCACGATAGTACAGCACACCGACGATTACCCTCTGACTGAATCAGAATCAGCTTTATTTGGCCAAGTATGTTCACACATATTGGGAATAGTTAGACATTTAATCAAAATAATTAAGACAAGACATAAACATACAGTTCTGTTGATATGCGACGCATATAACCTCTGCATTCACAGCACTGCTTCAGTTATCGAAGAGCAAATTTCCAAAACTCACTCAGTCCGATAACCTAAAGTAATAAGTCATAATCCTCTTCATACGTTGCAGTAATGGGAATGAAATCTCACTCAGTGTTTATGTAATGGAGCAATGGAATTTTGTGAAATTTCCAAAAGTCCACAGAAATATTTAGAAAAACATTCCTGCAGACTGAGTTTTTGATATTTGCTTTTCAATTAACACAATTTTCTTCAGTCTGAGGTTTAACAGAATTCAGCCATATGCTGTTCAAAAAAAACTACACAGAACAAAAACAGAATGGACTTTACATCTGTCTGAAAGGAAAGTTGACACAGGCTGCAGCAGTGAACAAATCAATCAATGTATTAAAGTTAGGCATTAAGTAACTGGAGGCAGTATATACATAACATGATAACATGCCTTTTCTGTATTGACCATATTAAGGACGCTGTAACACTGCCCACCACATACCTGCTTCATTTATTGTTTTATACTTGCAGCTGCTTATTCAGACAGCTCGTCTACCTGTCTGTCCATGTTGCCCTCCCATGACAACTGGTCCAGCCTACAGGTGCCGTCCCATTCCGGCATGTTACCCATGAGTCATAGCGGCACCTCCGGGAGCAGCTCCAGGTGAGCCCGTGCCTCCCCTCCCCCACCTGTCCCCATGCTGAGTCTCGGGCCCCCGTCTTCCCTCTTGTTCTCGCCTATACCCACATCCTGGCCTGTGTCTGCATCGTCTCACCTCGTTAACAGGACTTTCGCCTTCTTCTGTCCTGATCCATTCAGGCCCATCATTCTGGGACATGCTTTGATTTATTTCGCCATAGTTACTCTTTGTTTTCCTTTGTACTTTGCACTCTACAAGTAAAATGAATAAAAAATAGGCATTATTTTGATATTGTTTTAGTACAGTGACACTAGTATATTTGTTGTTGTTTCCAGGCAGCACTGCATGCTGATTTAACGTCTTTCCTTAATCTCCACCCCATTGCTCACACACAGCCAGTATCCCAGTTTGTGGTCAATGAGCTCCTCCTCACTCACCCCAGTCTCCTAGTCCAGTGGAATGTCCAACAGCTTGGGCTCTCAGTTCCTGCGTGTCATGCCCGGCTCGTCCGCTCCTCCTGTGTGCCACGCCCCCTGATTACCCACGTGTTTTCTCCCGATTTGTACCCAGCTGTATCTAGTTAATTTGCTCAGTCCTGTGTATTTCAGTCCGTGTCTTACCTGAGTCCAGTGTCTGTCATTGATGTTTGTATGCGTGAGATGTTTCCCCGTCCGCGCTTCCTAATTA
This sequence comes from Brienomyrus brachyistius, assembly GCF_023856365.1. Taxonomy (NCBI): domain Eukaryota; kingdom Metazoa; phylum Chordata; class Actinopteri; order Osteoglossiformes; family Mormyridae; genus Brienomyrus; species Brienomyrus brachyistius. The sequence goes on along the minus strand of NW_026042352.1, from coordinate 955,747 downwards.
AACTCCCGTTTTTGCCTGTCCGCTTGCTCCTTGCACGCCTTGCCCGCACGATCGCCTGCCTGCTTGTACCCGATCGTGACACTGCGCAGCTCTACAACTCATTACCCAGGGCTCTCGCACCCGGCCACAGTGCCCCTCTCAGGCTCCCCGCTGTATGACAGCACTGCCCCATCGGAAGTTCATGAAGCCTCACAGTACGACGCCTCTCCCCACGCGCGCTTAGCCACCACCGGGACTCCCATCACTCCTCCTTCCCTGTAGGGCGGCGCACTTCCATTATTATTACAGTTTCTACTGTCACTCTGTTGCTTTTCCTGGTGCTGGACTTTTGACAGATAAATACATTATTTGTTGCATTCAGTGACAAAAGATTGGTCTGTTTAACACCCTCAGTCTCCACCCTATGAGCCCCTTGTTGGCGGCAGAATCAGGAAGATGTCGGAGAAAGCAGAGGTAAAGTGAATAGTCACCTCGACAATAATGTGGAAACCGCTAATGGTGATCATGCCTGTGTGGGTGAAATGGATCACCACAGTATAAGCGGATGATGATTATAGACGATTTTTCCCTTTTTCTTTATGTCTGTTTACCATCTAATAGGCATTTTTTTTCTTTGGGATGCGTCTAGGTCAGATACGACCAAAATATTTTTCTCATTTCAGAAGTGAAAAAAAATATTGCTCTCAGATTCTGTTCAGTTGTAGTTTTTTAAAATAATGTACCTTGATTTGTGTTTGTTTAAAATGCCATTACCTGTTGCTTACTGGGCCGCTGAAAATGTCTGGCCCAGCTAAATTTCTTGGTTTAAAAATCTGGCCCAACTACTTTCCAGACCTGGACTAGCCCTACTGAATCATACACTAATGTTATTCTGTTATGTGGGCTGTTGTGATAGGGAGATTTGCTGGATGCTGCACGACGGGTGGTGTCCCTGCTGCAGAATGCCCTGTCTGAAGCAGCACCTAGAGACAGTGAGGGTTGTTGTTATCACCTTAATATTGTATATACGCAATCTGTTATTTCTTAACTAATATAATTGTAAGGTATTCTTCTAATATATTGTGCACAGCCAACAAAAAAGAGAAAAATGCAAAACCAAAGGAAGGCTTTCTTTTCTCTTAAAAGTCTTTTTTCTAAACCAACTGAGAGTCAGTTAGAGGGGTGTTCATTATCAGTATTGTTGCTGGCATTTCTGAAAATGTGCCAATTTTAGTCAAGTGGCTACTTTTCAAATGCAGTCCCTGGCCAAGATGAAGAAAGTTCATGAAGACTACATGATAATATTAAGCACTGACATAACAAACAACATTTTTTACATGCAAAATATACAGGAAATATACACTGCAACAGGCTAGGATAGACAAATAACCAAATACACTTGCAAGCCTGACCACTTTAGACCCCAGATTAGAAAATTGGTGAATGAGCATATATTTTTTCCAAGTTTTGTTTTGCTTTCAAGTTCTCACAAATAAAAAAAAAAAAAGATTTTCCCACTATAGCCAGATCCAGTTTCTGTGGGGGGCGGGGGGGGGGGTGACAATTTGTAGTAATAACTATTTCCTGCTGAAAACCACTGGTAAACTATCCACATGTCTCTGAATATCTGTGAGTCCCGAGACCTCCATGACAGATAGATATAAGTTGCTAGTGTTGATCGGCAGGAAATCTTCTCCAAAGCCCCACCACCACCTCACACCAATCCACCCAGGGTTTACTCCAAATAAATTTGCTGGTAATACAAACCGGATCAACTTGTGGTTTGTGTCCACGTGTACTAGAGACAAAGGCCCTGGTACATTCTGCGTACAACACAGCCAAGACTTGACAACCTTTATATGATGCGCATGGAATCAACCCTATGCATGGAGGCTGCAACTCTTCTCCACCGAACCCTGTAGCCCATTGACTGCAGCCTGCATTGACTATCCTGTAGCCTGCATTTGGTAGATCATTCTTGACAGAAGAAACCAAATTGTCAAGTTCCCTAACACAGAGCTCATACTCTTTTATTCTTCTTAAGATTGTTCTTCTTGAAACACCCATCAGTGTGGCTATGCAAGGCACAGGAAGTTGAGTATGGAGCATTTCTTTCAAACATTGTTCTTCAATCAAAATCTTGGGTCGTCTATTGGTGGCAGCGACTTCCTGTGTGACACATGGGGCTGGACGTTCCAGATGTGCCCTCACAAGGTCAAAGAGCTCTTGCAAAGCCAGGGTGATAGCAGGAGGTACTTCAATGTGATTAGACAGGGCCTGCAGAAGATACAGCTCCTGATGACAAAGGAACTCCAGGTAATCCAAATTTAGTGGAGTCGCGCTGAATCCTATTTCTATTTTATGCAGAAGACTTTCGAGAAGGTGGTATCTGAGCTGTTCACAGAACAAATTATAGTTAATGAGGTGTCAAGATCTTGTCTCTGATCCACACACTAGGCCTACCATTCAAAAGTTTTAATTATGAAAATGAAATGTTTTTGTTTTGTGAGGTGCTTGTTCATGTATGATGATGTAGTGGCTGCTCTGTTTGACCGTGGTAAACCTTTTCACAAACAATATAAGTGAAGAAGTATGACATTAGATCTAAGGACCAGAGTATAATAAAGTTAAATAAAATCCATCAAAAACACTTACTCAGTGGAGATTCCAATGTAGTAGGCAGACAACTTTATGGCTTTAATAATGAGTGTATTTAGCAGCTACAAGGACAAAAGATATTATAAACCTCTCCATTTTAATGCTAATTTAATAAACATTAACAGATAGCACTTAAGGTGGTTTCGCCTATAGTCTGCTAACACTAACCCGAGAACTAATATCTGAGGAGCGTTCTTCCCAGGATTTGAATTTATTAAATTGGCTTTGTGATGTTGTATTAAGAAATTTTATTCACAATGCAATTTACCGTACATTGGCCCATTCTTTTATATACGGTAAGACGAAGCGGGAAATTCGAGCGAGCGAGTGCTGTGCAGACGCGAGCGCGTAGAGGGGATGGGTTTTCAGCACTCGAGCACACGCACGCGCGTGGTTCGACTTTTGGCCCTAATTTAACGGCGAGCGAGTGAGTGAGTGCTGTGCAATCGCGAGCGCGTAGAGAGCATGGATTTTCTGTTTTTATGCGCACGACTTTTGGCACTAATTTAACGCCATAGAAATGTGTGTTTAAAAGGGGAGGAGATCGGGTTGCAGCGCTGGTGTGAGCGGTTTCTCCGGGCAGTTCGCTCGAGGCTAACGTGGCTTTGGGAACGTGGTGTACCCGTCACCCATGCCAGGGAAGAAATCAAAACCGAAATGCTAGGAATATGGACTTCATCTTACGTCAAGCGTTTTCCCCTCCATTGACGCCCATAAAGAAAAGGCTTAAAGTCCATATTCCTAGCATTTCGGTTTTGATTTCTTGTCAGGTAAGTCTTTATGGCCAGATACATTCGCGAGAAATTTGGTGATTTGTGGTGACTGTTTTAATACATTAAGTTGCGTTACGCATTTTCACATTAAGCGTTTTAGAATGTCCCGTGGCAGGTATCCCCTTCTATTGCCCTAGGGAGGGTTGTAACCCTCGTCTGTATATTAATAAAGAATAATCCTTCTATTCCTGTCTCATGTATCTGGACCTCCCCAGCAATTTAACGAAATTTGGTGGCAGCGGTTACAAGTGAACCCGTTTAAGTTTAGCGCTCATACTTCCGTCCATATGTTTAAGACCCACCTTGGCTGACTTAGCTGACATGTCCTGATTTCATAATCTTCAAATTTGTAATCTTTTCTCCTTCATCTAACTCCATGTTTTTAACTTCTTGTCATTTTCTTGCCGTTTGACTCATAGAAAATTATCAGACTTAAATGACACGTCAGCCTGTGCAGACAGCGATTTCAATGTTTTAATAAATTGGCCAGCAGGTGGGGGCAGTGCTCAATTTCATTAATGCCATTCAGAAAACTTTCAGGCTTTATGTCTTAATGAACAGCCTAGAAAAGGACAAAGCATTATATTACTGATGCATACAGCAGATCCCCAACTCAGGCTGTGTTGCATATTCTTAACAGTGCTACAGTATGTTCACACAGCCAGTACAAACAAACTTGCAAGATCTAGACCAGGGGTCACCAACCTTTTTAAAACGGAGAGCTACTTCACGGGTACTGAGCCATACGAAGTTTGATATCAGTTTTAAACGCCCTCCTAAACATGTCTAAACTTCATGCATGATAAACATGTTTTAAATGCTTTTTTATATTCAATTTCAAATCTATATAAATGCAAATGTGATAGATTAGAAACAGGACAAAATAAAATTTTAGATGATGTTCGCTGGTGAGTTGTGCTATTTTATAGAACAGGTCCACGGGCAACTCATGTGGTCATTGGGGGCATCCTTGGGGCACCATGTTGGTGACCCCTTATCTAGACCTACCACATCAGGTAGGAAGGTGCCTATTTCTACCAACTATTCAGACCATCAGACCCAAACCATACATTCAGTCATGCACAGGCACTCCACCAGAGGGCTCTACATTCTGTCCTACATCTGCTCACCTGTTAGACCCACACTCAGTCTCCATCCTGATTTCTACCTACTACTCGGACTATCTCACCAAAACCAGTCCTGTGGCCTGTTCTATGAAGCGGGGTTACTGGCTTATTGGGGAAACTTGTCGGATTTCTTGATCGGGACCTTCAACTGCTCTGCCATAGAGAGCATCCTAACATGCTGCCTTACGGTCTGGTATGCGGGCTGCTGGTGGCCTCCTACCGCTCTGCCATAGAGAGCATCCTAACATACGGCCTTACGGTGTGGTATTCGGGCTGCTGGTGGCCTCTATGACTTTTTTTGTAGACAGTCCATCTGTGTGGTGCTGTTTGCACGAATTGTTTTGGGAAATGCACTTACAGTTTTGCAGATGTTAAGGGTGATTCCAGAAATGCATCAAAGCAACTGAGGAACTGCAATGTCACTGTACAGTTACTTATAATGGGCGCCAATGTAATGTGTAGAGTGGCAAATAAACTGATTCACCATTTACTCTCATGTACATCACTTAAAATGCTTGTTTTAAATGCAAATGTGTGAATGTAAATCTAAGCAGTAAAGCTACAATTTACATTCTGTTTGCATGGTGGAAAGAACATTTAATCTGCCTTTTAAGTGTGATTAGAAGATCTAATGCCTGTGTGCTTGTAATAAGATGGTCGCTGGTTCAAACCCAGCCACAGCACATCTCTGCGTCCTTGAGCGAGGCCCTTAACCCCCAGCTCACTGGGCATCACTATGGGTGGCTGCCCTTCGCAGACAACTTACTCTGTTTACTCTAAAAAAAAGAGAGCAAGTTGAGAGAGAAGTTAAGACAATTTCTCCACAGGGACCAATAAAGTATCAATTATTATTACTGTATGAGAGACTGTCTAATATCAGATAGATAACAGACTCATACTGTGCTGAGCTTGTCTGAGAGAGATGATTAGCAAATGCTCTCCCACAGTATCTCAGCACTCTGTACAAAGAACTTTATATGCTCAGTATCTGCTCCTGTTTATCTAATTGTTCTCATTTTAACTGGATGTTAAGGAGTAAATTAATAAACGTCATGTAAGTGCACATTAAAATGCTTTTTCACTGTTACTTAAGTTCCCATGTGAACAGCCAATCAGATCAGCCTGATGTGTGTCTCTCTGTTTCCTCTCTGTTTCCTGCCCTTTCATCCCGACCACGACCATGATCTCTCACTTAGCAGCAGAGCAGTTTATTCTAAACAGTGGAAGCACAAAAATGTTCAGACTCTTTGGTCTTCTCATTTTCATTAGTAAGGCCCTATAATATAAATTATTTTGGGATTTTAATATTTTCATTTATCTGTATGATGTGATCAGTGGAATTTGGCCATTTAATCTGCATCATAGTTAATAGTTATTTAGATTACTATTATATGTCTTATTTGATTATGATTTTTTTTGTTTTTCTGTTTTTGCAGACACTGCACTGACTACAGATGTTGTTCAGCCCAGTCACCTGATGAGGGTTCAGCTTGGAGACAGTGTGACCCTGACATGCTTCTGTCAAGGAGAAACAACTTTTGTTACTTTGTTTAAGCAAGCTGTTGGTCGGAAGCCCCAGCCCATGGCGAAAGCACTTCTCTACGTACCTGGTGAATTTTACAAGGAATATAAAAGCATAAAACGTTACTCCTTACTGAATGCAGAGGGGAGTTTTAACCTCACTATTTCTAACGTGGAGCCGTCAGATTCTGCAGTGTATTATTGTGCTGCTGTGTTTCTTCATGAGGTCACCTTCGGGAATGGAACCTTTGTCATAATCACAGGTAAATGAGATTCCAACTATTTTCATATTTGCTTTATTATAATGTCAGTAAGATTATTCCCTGCAAAATAATTTTGACAGTTTAGTTGTTTGTCAATATAAAATTAGCAAAGATACCTTATTGTCTGCTTTGTTCCATAAATGTTTTTCTAAACATCAAACAAAAATCATTCATTATTATTATTATTATTATTATTATACAATTTGTTGCATTTTGCTTGCTGTCAGCCAAAAGCCTAACCTTCTCTTTATACAGATGTTAATGTTACACATTGCAGCCTCTTTAAAACAAATAACATAAAAAAATGTTTGAGTTGTTATATACAGTATAGGACTGTGCAAAAATCTTAAGCAACAAAAGAAAATTATTTTTGACGTTATTTATCTGAGCAGTCAGTGTGTATTCACTCTGAAAAAAAAAATGCATGATTTAACATATGAACTAGGGATGTGCACCATTCAGAACTGATTTGAGAATGAAATTCTCAAATACGTATCCTAAAATTCAGGATTTTGAATACATATATGAACTTGAATTTCAGTTCATTTTGTTAATCTGAATTACATTTGAATTGTGGTTGAAAACAGGTTGTGGCATTGAAATTTATATTTGAATTTAAAGAAGAAGAACGAAAAAGGGTTTGGATTCAAATTCAAGTTCATATACGTACTGTAGGTGTAGCTTTTAACTAAAATATGAACTTTAATTTAAATATGAATTATACATAAACACATTAACATTGTTATACATCATTGTTATAAAAATGTCGTTTTGTAAAGAATGAAATAATGCAACATTTGAAGTGTCACCTAAAATAATAATTATACTGTCATTTTGTGCACCATGGTGGATCTGCTCATAGGAAGAGCTGAGTGTCTCTCCTTAAAAGTCAGTGTTGGCTGCAGTGACGGCAGTTTCTAACCTAAGAAACGTCCCAAACACTTTTCCTGCATCAAAAGTCAAACTAGTCCCTATTCCTGCCATGAAAGGTTCACATAATGTCACCGATACCTGAACCAACCATGTTTATCAGAGGATGCCAACCCTTTGGCTGCAGCTTTCTCTGCACACGCTGAGAGAGTCTTCAGTGTAGCAGGAAAAGATTTCAGGCCAGAAGATTGCAAATTAAATCATGAAACCTTTGAAGATATTATGCTGAATAAATGTAATAATAATGAAAAATTAGCAATGTGTATTGGAATAAAGCATAATTGTATTTGCCATGACGTTTTGCTTTTCGCTGTAGTGCTATGGTTGAACGGAAAAACTTACTTTTGTGTGCATAAGAAAATAAATAGGAGGAACTACGAAACCAAGTAATTCCTTTTACTATGTATACTTTTTCTTTAATGTTAAAAGATAGACAAACTAGTAATGGGCAAACAGCTCTTCGGCTCTTGAATTAAATTATGCAGGTACTACAGCAAAATGCTCAAAAATACCAAAACACATCAAGAGCTAAATATGCAAAAACAATAAATACCTTCCTGTGGAAAAGGGGCAACATAAACCAAATGTAAAGTCACGAAAATCATGAAAATATAAAGTACACTTTACACACTTCATTTCTTTGAATTGAAATTAATTATATTCATCTACCTTCATACATTAATACAAGACATTATATGATTATAATGTTTGTTATTATCATATAATTTTTATTTAGGTATTATGTAGGTGCAGTTAATGTATAGTGTTACCTGATATATACTAATAAGCAGTAATACAATAAAAAGAGAGAAGAATGTCAGCTGTTCTCCAAGAAGTTACTGATTTCTTGGATGGCTAGAAGAACATCGATTCAGTTCCCAAAAATCTGTAAGAACAATTTTTGAGGATCTGTATTTTCCATTGTTATTCTCAAAGGGCTGTCATCATGACTATTTTGCTTTTCAGGTAAAGACTCCAACAGCAGGACTGTGGTACAGCAGCCTGTGTCTGACACATTGCAGCCAGGAGACTCTGTGAGCCTGCAGTGTACGATAGAGACTGGGAGCTGTGCAGGAGAACACAGTGTTTACTGGTTCAGACATGGATCAGGAGAATCCCTTCCTGGAGTCATTTACAGCCATGGAAACAGCAGTGATGAGTGTGAGAAGAGCCCTGAGGCTGGATCTCCTACACGGAGCTGCGTCTACAGCCTCCCCAAGGGGAACCTCAGCCTCTCCGATGCTGGGACTTACTACTGCGCTGTGGCCATGTGTGGGGAGATGCTGTTTGGGAACGGCACATAGCTGGATATAGATGGTAACACCCAGTGTGGGGAGATGCTGTTTGGGAACGGCACACAGCTGGATATAGATGGTAGCACCCAGTGTGGAGAGTATATCTGCTTCAAAGTTTTATTTAGCTTATTCTGCTATTAAGACATTTATTTCTTTTTTTAATGTAATGAATTTTCTAATTTAAGTGCTTAAATTAAATTACACAGATGTTAATTTAATAATTATCCATCCATCCATCCATTTTCCAAACCGCTTATCCTATTGGGTCGCGGGGGGTCCGGAGCCTAATTTAATAATTATTTCAAATATTAATATCCATCCATCCATCCATTTTCCAAACCGCTTATCCTATTGGGTCGCGGGGGGTCCGGAGCCTAATTTAATAATTATTTCAAATATTAATATAAATTGTTAAAATGCAAAATACTAGAAGTTCATGTTAAAAATGGACTATTTACAAAACAACTGCTGTAATGTGTTATCGATTTGATCTTTAACTAATGTAATGTAAGCAAATGGGAAATGTGTCTCTATATCATTATGCTGAAATCTATCTCTTTGTTACAGGCTTTCAGAAGCTGCTGGATCCTCTTCACTCTGGCTTGCTGATAGTTTTATCTTGCAGCATTATTCTGAACGTTGCTCTCATTTGTATAAGATGTAAACTGACCTGTACACACTGTGCAGGTACGCTGCCCGGCTTTATGCACTCAGAAGGACAAAATGTAGATTTTAACAAATTATAGAAATATAAAATTGTTTTATGATAGATAACATTTTCATATTAAAACCACTCTTGCAGGTAATACAGTTTTAAAATCCATTATTAAATCTCACCTTATTTATATAAACCTTTTTGTACTGTAAGATTTACATTTTTGTATTATATCTTTCATATTTTGCAAAATCTATTGAAATATACATGTTGCAATAAGTTGCATATCAATAACTTTTATTACCAAGATCTCCTTTATAGCAATTTTATTATATATGATATATGAGAACAAATGACACGTATCCAAACATGCACACTTAAATTGACAGAAGTCATTTTTACTTTCATTTTTGAGACAAAAAGGATGTTGATTGCTTGAAAATTCGGAATGTTATCTGACCACGGTATGATACCGTGCGAAATTAAATAATATATTGATGTGTTATATATTTTAAACAGATGAAAAGAACAGTGATATATCAAAAGTGGAATGGTCACGCAAGCAAGTATGTAATAAATATTTCAAATTACAAATCGTCAGTAAAACAAATGAACCTCAGACTGATTTCCATCCTGGGATCAGCATTTTAAGTGCTATTTGTGAAAATAGGTAATAGCAAACCGATTTGATCCATCCAATTCTGCCATCTTTGTCTCCACAGTGCCATGACGAGGACACACTGAATTACGCTGCCCTGAACCTTAAGAAGCCAAAACCCAGGAGACAGAAGAAAGACGGGAATAATGACACTCTGTATTCTGACCTCCGCTACAGAGATTATGAATAAAGATGCTTCTCATTCATGTCAGTCACACAGAGTGTTCAGGGTGTAGCTTTAATAATGTTCAGAGGAGGGCAGGGGAGCCAGTGCTTCTGAGACTGAATCACGGGATTTTACGGAGCACCGGTGCTGAGTTTGGTGTCAGTGTGTTTGGGGCGCATTTTTACTGGAAGTGCAAATGTTCAAGCCAGACTGGGGGCTGAGGGAGGGGGAGAGGGGAGCCACAGAGATTATTTCTTCATGGCATGGGGGGGAATAAGCGGCTTTAATGTTGTGGAAAGGCTGAGTTGCTGCAATCAGTTCTTTGATGTCACACATGCTTACTTGTCTCCCTTGTGTACCATGCTGAATGGTTTGGGGCAAACGCACAGGGACTGATCGATTATATTAAACAGATGAAAGAAACTGAATGAAAATTTCAAGTGTTCTTAAATTACGTTTTTCATTTAATTGTGTGTTCTGGATGTATTTTTGAGTATATACATGTACCTGTATATGTACCTGCACTGTAAGAAATGGCAGTGAATTTGACATTAAAACCATGTAAAATCACTACAGAAAAGTATAGTAAACCCAAAAACACAATTTTCCTGCTTCAATCACAGCGGACTTTTGTAAACTATTAAATATAATATTTTTGTTATATGTACAACATTAATGTGTGATTATAATCAAATTTATTTGTTAAAACTACAAATACTGGGAACAAAAACAGTGAAATACTTTAATACTTATAACAAAACAATTTTGTTAATTTGACGTGTAAATATTGTAAAAATTATAGTTTTAGTCAGTTGTTTTTCAAAAATACAAGAATTATATGTAAGTCACTTTTCAAGTTTATACTGTAGGCATTTACTGGGCCTACTTTTAACATGATCATGAAATGATGCAAATTCAGGTATAAGACTAATAAAAATGTTTTCACAGAAGATGTGAACCTGAGAGGTTGCCTCTCTATTTATAGGCTATATAAAAATATACAATTATAATTGTTTACATTATGTGTTTTTTTTAATCATTCGGGCTATTTGCAGCCTATTGTTGAGTAACCTATAAGAAATTATCATTTAACGCCTAAGTAATGCTTCTGTTCAGTCATAATGCTTGTATTCTTTATGTTTCTTTTAATGACAATGTGATACTTAGACTAGACTACTGTTTTGGGTTATGTTAGCAATGTCTCATTATTACAGGCTAAACAAACTTACAATGCCACCTATAGGATTTCTATGGTGCCTCCTCTTCACAGAGCTGTAGGTCACTGCTGCACTGAGTGCGCCTAATTTTGAATGTGCATCTGATGCTCGTCTCTGATTGGATAATGACATGAGGGCGGGAGCACGCACCATTTGCAGAGTGGAGAAGGAGAAGACAGAAAACGTCGAAGTCTTTAGGACAAATTACAAACATACGATTTGAATTTTCTTTTGATGATCTGTGTTTGTTCATCAGAAAGTTTGCACGGTAAGTTTAATATTTTGGCGACTTTTTTTCGAGAAAAAAACATCACAAGCACCAGTTGATACTCAGACCAATGCTTGATAACTTAGCGCTAGCATGCTAGTTCAGCGAAAAAGCACGGGCAAACTTTTGAAATACTAAAAATGATCACCTGCGTCTTTTGTAAAAAGATATTGGTCACATTAAGAGGCTATGTACTACATTGCAGAGTGCATAGGAATGAGCCTTGTTGTCTTTTTAAATGTGTTGGCGCCAGTTGCAGTCAAACATTCACCACTTACTCTGCTTTCAAGGGGCATTTTTATCGTGTGCACAATGCACCTGCACTTCAAGCTGCTCCTAAAGCTCTTGTTGCAGATTTAAAATGTGCTGTTTCATTATGTGCCCGCCATTTTCAAACAGTGAAAGAGCTAGTGTCCCACTTAAATGATCATATTGCAGAGGGCAGGTCTGTGTCATGTCCAGTAAGTGGTTGTAAGCATGTGTTTACAAAAAAGTCATCATTTACTTCTCACATGTGTAGGAAGCATAAAGCATGTTCCCCAGATGGTATTGATGACATGTACAAGAAATCTCGCCCTCAGTCCCTAAATGACAGTACAGAATATTCAGAAAACACACATGAAGCCATGCCATCTGCTAGTTCAGCCAGTGATATGCCAGAAAATGATAGTCAGTCTTTTCTCAGAAACATGTGTCTCTTTTACCTTAAACTGCAAGGACAGCTGCTAATTCCTGCCTCTACCATACAGAGTATTGCTGAGGAAATGCAGAATGTGCACGAATTGGGTCAAGCCTACACAATAAATAAGGTAAGTTGTTTACTAAAAAATGAAATGAGCCTATCAGATGAAGCTGTCACTAAAATCTGTGACTGCATTAAAGAGTCAGATTTGTTCTCTGCTTGCCATCAAGGACAATTAGGAACAACACACACCAGAAATCAAACATTCAAAAAAATGTTTAAATACACAGAACCCAAGAAAGTGCCATTGGGAATGGATGAAAACATGATAGAAAAATTTGCTTACTACATACCAATGGGAGAAACTCTGAAGAGCGTTTTAGAGTCACAGTTATGGAAGAATACACTGTCACAACAGTTTGGGGGTCCTGATGTAGAGATTTTTAAGGATTTATATGATGGAAAAAATTTCAAATGTCACCAGTTCTTTAATGAAAACCCTGAAAGCCTCAAACTGATTTTGTTCCAAGATTCATTTGAGGTAGTGAATCCCCTGGGTTCTGCTAAAAAGATGCACAAACTTCTTGCAGTCTATCTGTCATTAGCAAATTTACCCATTCATTTGCGTTCAAATACAGATAATATGTTTTTAGTCTTGTTGTGTGTTGAGAATGACTTCAAGCGTTTTGGAATAACCAAAGTTTTTTCAGAGTTGTTGGAAGATCTGAAATCTTTGGAAACAGATGGATTAGATGTAGATGGAGAAACAGTAAAAGGGGGTCTTTACTGTATTGCTGGGGACAACTTGGGTTCTCATTGCATAGGAGGGTTTACAGAAAACTTCAGCTGCTCTCAATATTTCTGCAGGTACTGTGAAGTAACACGAAGTGAGTTTTATGCTGATCCGAATGCCTGTGGTCCTCCACGCACTCCGGAAACGTATGACGCAGCTGTTGCTGATCTCCAGGCTGAAACTATCCAAGACGTTAGAGGAATAAAGGTAAACTCCATCTTCAATACCCTTCAGTCTTTTCACGTATCCCAGCCTGGTCTCCCACCTTGTCTAGGTCATGACCTCTTTGAAGGAGTTGTGTCATATGATCTAGCACTGTACCTGAAGAACATTATAAAAAATAAAAAATGGTTCACATACTCCCTTTTAAACAGGCGCATTAAACAGTTTAAATATAAAGGATCCGAAGCACTTACAAAGCCATGTACTGTCAAACCTGACGGATCCAAATTATCAGGGCAAGCCGTTCAAAACTGGAACCTTTTGAGATTGCTGCCAGTTTTGATTGGTGACAAAGTGAAAAACCATGAGGATGAAGTATGGCAGTTAGCTCTCCAGTTAAAAGACATTGTGGATCTTATTTGTGCTCAGAGCATTTCCTTGTCCCAGATAGCATTTGCTGACATTTTGATCCAAGAGTATTTGGAGATGAGAAAGATGTTGTTTCCTGAAATTCAACTAAAACCCAAGCACCACTATTTGCGCCATTATTCAGCACTGTTGTTGAAATTTGGTCCATTGATGAGGTTATGGACGCTTAGGTTTGAATGTAAACACAGTTATTTTAAAAGATGTGCCAGACACTTGAAAAGCTTCAAAAATATTTGTCAAACTTTGTCAACACGTCATCAGATGTATCAGGCTTATCTTTTAGCTGGGCAAGAATGCCGTGAACTGCTGCAAGTGAAGGAGAGCTGTGTGTTTTATCCCAACCTCTACAGTGACACTATTCAGCATGCAGTCAGGGAGTTAGCTTTTTCAGAAAGCAATACCACAGTTACCACAGACATTCACTACAAGGGTACTGCATATAAAAAGGGACAGTTTCTTGTGTACAGAAATGACGAGTGTATGGAGTTTGGTGAACTTCTACTCATCTTGATTCAAAATGACACATCTGTGTATGTTCTGATGGATATCCACAAAGGCATCTTCCTCTTAGAATACCATCTGTATTCTGTGACACAGGACAGTCTTGGGTTACAGTGTATTAACATTAATGACCTGCCTGACTTCTATCCTTTGGTATCATACATTCTTGAAGGACACCGAGTCATTCCACTAAAGCACAGTATTGTGGCAAAATAACTTCCAATTAATAGCTCACTTCTCACTGTAAATAGTTTAACATTAATATAAGTGTTACCTGATCCATACCCTGCTCCATTAAGTGTATGAACTCTATGTGATTTTCTAATTTGTTTGGTGGTGGCATTTCTTCTTCAGTGCAAATATGAGTGACTCAGGGCGAACCTTCCTAGATGTCGCCATTACGGAAGTCCTACCAGAACTTCAAGCAGTGAACAAAAACATCCTGGAAGAGCACTTGCAGTCCATCGGAGTTGAGACAAGTGATGATCTACGCTTCGTAACGGAGGCAGATTTGATGACAGCATTAAGACCTGTACAAGCGAGAAAGCTTCTTTCTGCTTGGAAACAGAAATGTAAGTAAAAACAACAGACAACTATTCAAAATCAAAAGTAGAGATGGTCATGGACAGACATACAGTGTGAATCATAATTGTATTTTTTTTTTGCAATTTAAAAGACCAAACTCCAGAGAACAGCTCGCTATCATCTGTGGAAGCCTCACCCACCCAGTCGCTGTCATTGCTCTCTGTTTCACCCCAAAGTCTATCATCAACCTCTTCCAGCAGCCCAGGACGTGACATACATTGGGATGACAACTTCGAAATTCCATGGAGTAAACTTCCTGCAGAAGTTATGCATTTTCTTGAGAGGGGGAAAAGGCCTCGGCCAAAACTGAGGAGGCAAATGGTCCGGATTGTTGTGACTGAGATGATGGAAAAATGCCCTCATGTAGGTAGAAAACATTCAATTGACGTTGCAAAAAAAATGGTAGCAAAATATCCCAATTCTCTGCAAGATGTCATAGAGGGTGATATTGTTGGTGCAGGCTACCTTTCCCTTGTCAAACAGTTGCAGAACAGAATTGAAAATGTAAGGCGCACTTCAACACCCAAAATAAGAAAAAGAAAACATCAGACTGACTCAGACCACACAGACGAGATCCCATTAGAAGAAAGAGCAGCAATGCAGGATACATATGGGTGCCTTAAATGGAATGTAGAATTTCTGCCTCTTGAAGAAACTCCAGAGAGCCAACAGCAAAAGATGGAGAAACTCAAGGTGATGTTCCAACAAGCTGACGCCAATCCAGAAGAGGTAAAAAGTCTAATGAAGTCCACTTATTACACACAGCGTCAACATGTCAATCAGGGGAAAAGTATCAAATGCCTTAGAGAGGAGTGGCCATTTTGGTTTGATGAACTTGGCATGTCGGTCCACTTCAAGGAACTTACTGGGATTGACCTCAAAGAGACATTCACACGAAATTTGGACTTGAAGGGGAAAAGGCTTCTGGAGTACATGACCACAGTTGCTGTCAGCAAAAGCAAGACGTTCCTTCAGACTTATGCAAGGCTTCAGAGGATACGGGGACCGCAGAGTGGCTGCTCAGATGATGTGAAAGAGATGGTCCTGCTTCTGCTCAGCTACTTTGATGAGAAGGAGGAGTACATGCTTTTCCATGTTGAAGATACATGTCTGGCAGATGAGGTACAACTGGAGCAAGTGCCTCTGACACCCACTATTATTGTGTGTGGTAAGTCTGTTTCATAGCTCTCTTTTTTTTTTATTGCACTTTTTATAGAATGTCATGTGACTGCTGTGCTTATTAATATAACCTGTTAAATTATTTGTTCACAGGACAGTCCTGCTATTCCTCAAGAAGATACATGCTGAGTATTGATCGGAACCTCGTCAGCACAAACATATCCTCCTTCGTTTCTGCACTGTGCCTCATGTTCGGGAGCTACTACAATTTTAACATCCATTATCCATCTGAGCTGGCTTCCACTCTGGAGTTTCTTCAGAGGTGAGCAAATAAGGCTTCTTATTTCTGGACTGATAACTGAGACTCTGGAATCTGGCTCTGATGTGGTTGGAGTTCAGGTCTGGCACTGAGTCTCGGTTCGGTTTGGACCCAGATTCAGAGTGTTTTTTTTTTTTTTTTTTTTTTTTTTTTTTTTTTTATAAAATAAGTCTGAATCCGGGTCCAAGCCTGGCCGAGACTCAGGGCTAGACCAAGGGTCAGCTGACGTCTGACTACCTATAACCTTTTGCTTTGGATTTTAAAATGCAAAAGTGTGATTTATCACTGCAAAAGATACTCGTGAAGGGTGCCAATACTTTTGACCATGCATTGTTCACTTCCCCACAGCATTTTGGTTATATTTTGTCTTGAACGTGGTGAAACCAATTGTTGTTTGTAGTTTGGCCATGACTGTGTATATATACACGTATATACTTAATTTTTATTTACTTACTTTGTACTTGTATTTTAACTGATCAATTACAAAACGCTTAATATACTTTTATGTTTTTATTCTACAGGTGTTTCTTCTGCATGAACCCAGAAAAAGGAACCAAAGTAGAGAACAAAAACTCGAAGCATCATCTCAGTGTGAACCCTCGAGTCCTCACCCTGATTCAGGATCTCGCCGACCACGAGTGGCGCTAAGCCTAAGTATTGACTCTCTGTGGACTGTTAGGTTTAAGTACACATTGTGGATTTAACAAAGTAAAACTTTTTCTGGTCGAATGCATGAAGCCAGTTCATGAATGATTCATGAAGATGTTCTTGCTTTGAAGGAATGTTCCAGTTTTGTTTGTTTTTTTAACCATGCTGCTACTGCAGTGTTTCTAGACCACCTGTATAGGTTTGTTTCACCACAGGTGGTTTTCCTGATGTGTTTTTTGACCAAGGCCATGGTTGTGGTGACCGCAGGGTGCGTGGCACAATGTAATTTTTGTTTTAAAATCTTAACTATTTAACTTTTCCTGGTAGAGTGTCTAGCAAATGCTTTTTTCATGAACATGGTTCTTGCTTGCAGGAATGTTCAACAGCTTTATAGCTTTTGATTCAATTGTGTAGTTGATGTGCGCCTTGCATATTATGTTAGTTGGAAAAATGCATCCAACTGTTGTCATTTGCTTTATTGGCTGCAAAATAAATTTCCCAAAAGTGATATTTCTCTCGTCTTTTCTCAAGATGCATTTTTGCATGTTTAGCTATAGGAATAGCAGTAATTAGTTTAATTAGGTTTATGACTAAAATTTTACATTAAAACATAAAATACAGCATGTATGTATGTATAATATACAGAGCAACTCCATTTAATATGCACAGTTTTGACGTTGTTCTACCAGTTTAAATTAGTTTTTTGTTTGATATTTCCCTGTTAATTTTACAATTTATGAATCCACAATAAGCAATTATTACATGTAAAAGATACAGGAAATAGTCTATTTATATATAACATCATTGTGTGATATTAACTTCTTTTTTTTGTAGATTTAACAGTTTTTGTGTCATTTACTGTAAATCAATTTACATATTGCATCTGTAAAGCGATCTATTGTGCTGCTGTATTTTTTACAGGACGTTCCTGGTAACCCCAGCTGCCAGCGTTTTCCTGTAAAAACAGCACTTTTTTTTTTACAGTGTGTATATATACCTGTGTCGTTAATAACGATGTGGATAATTAAGAAAGAGGAGTTTTGTTTCTTGCTCCCTGTCTTGTTACTTGGCTCACAAACATACACACACATAGACACACACACAAACATACACAGACACACAAACACACACACACATAGACACACACACACACAAAAACACATGCACACATGCACACACACACACTGCTACGGCTCTGTAAGAACACTACCATGCTCTTTTGTGTGAGTGGGGTGGGGGGTGTTAAATAAGATGAAAATGACAATGGCTGTACTTTTGTTATGTCAGTTGTGTTTCTATAGTCATTGTATCATATTCCACAAGCTTTTTATTCTACAAGATGTACAAGCCAGTCAGTGTATTCAGTGGGGTGTTCAGGAGTCATTAGGTTCTGAAAAATGTCTTGCATTTAAAACATAATGTACTTTTGAATACTTAAGTATTTTTAGATGCAAATACTCCAGTACTTTAACTGAAGTAAAAAATTAACTGAAAAACTTTGAGTATTATTTGACGAGGAGTATCTATACTTAACTCAAGTAGTGAAGTTGTGTACTTTGTCCACCTCTGTCCAAAAGTGACATACAGCTGTAAGCTGTTTGGGTTTGTTTGTCTGCTGAGTGCTTCTCTGCAGTGCTGCAGATGTTTCCACTGGTTAGATGCAGCTCAGGAAGACTGACCCACTGACTGCACTGTGCTGGACTCACTTTGCAAAGAGTAAAAACCACACAGACAGAACAATATCTGCTTCTTGTAAGACCCTGTTTCCTCTCTACCTCACCCAGGTCACGCTTTCAAGTATTCAGCCTAAGTTATTTTATCCAAACAAGCCACCATTATTATTCATGCAGCTGGACATTTGACTGGAGCACATGATTGCTACATATCACTACTGTACATGGAACGGAATGTACAGTTTTCACAACAGAACTTTAGAAAAGCAAAATTCTCATCAGTCCACATCTCTAACCACCACACATCCTAGGGCTCCCATTTATAATGGTACATTTTTGTTTTATTCACATTCTTTTTCATCACACAGATAAACACCATCCATTAATCTTACAGCATGTATCCTGGTCAGGGTGATGGGGACGACACCACCTATATCGAGTGTGATTTAAGGCCAAGACCTTAAAAGGGAGAGTCAAGACTGAGGCTTGTTACAAGAGCAGTGGGGCACAAAACAACAAACAACATCATTATGAATGTAAAAGAAATGGATGTATATATAAATATAGGGTAATAATAGAAACAAAAAATAAGAATATATTACATACAGAGGAATATTATAGGAATATTAAAATTAACTTATACACAATCCTTAACTTATACACAATCCTATTGCATGTAACATTATTGCTCATGTGCCAGATATTAGCCTCCCAAAGGAAGCTGCCACACAGGGCATAATGCACTGGCTCAATGCAACACTGCACATCAGTGAATAAGGAGGAACAATATTGCAGATCAGCAGCAGATAGAAACTGTATCAGAAGACAGTGAACAGGGGAAAAGTTCAATGAGCAGAGTGCAGATTATAAAGCCTGACTGCTGTGGGGCCCAATGACCTGCGGTACCGTTCTGTCACACGCCGGGTGTCTGAGTCTCTTACTGAAGGAGCTGCCCTTACGGGCCTCCATAGTCTGCTGGGGGGGTGAGAGGTGTCACATAAAATTGATGACAGCCTTGTTATCAGCCTGCTCTCATCCATCTACTCTACAGTGCCAAGGGACGCTCCTCCCTGATGATGAGAGGAGTCTAAGCATGTGGACATTTGGGATAATGTGAGTTCAGAACTGGATGGTCAGCTGTACGACTTCCAGTCTGTAGGCAGACTCATCACCTTCAGTTATGATGGCAAACACAGTAGTATCACCTGCAAAATTCAGGATCTTCACTGGAGCAGCAGTGATTTGTGTAGAAATTGAAGAGAAGAGGGAGAGCACAGAGCCTGGAGGAGCTCAGTGCTGAGGGTCAGCGTGTCTGATGTGTGCTGTAAGCATACAGATGTCCTGCATTTGTGGAACATTTTGTTTGTGCTGCTGTTTATATGTGTTGTTGACGCTGCAGTCAGTAATTTTCCACTAGCAGTCTCACCTCTGCATTTTACAGGAAGACTGACCGACTGAGAGCAGGGTGTTTGTGTCTCTCTTCTCAGTGAGCGAAAACCACACAACCATCAGGTCCTCAGCTCAGGCCCACTGCTTCACTAGAAAAACCACAAAGGGTATTTTTATCTAAAAGTGGGTGAGCAAGTGAGATGTTATTGACAGCATGAATTTGTCTACTAACATTTTAAATTCAAACCTAAAAAGCAGTATGTCCAGGATGTCAGTAATTACATTTAGTCAGTATGAACAATTTGGGTGCAATAATATAGAATAATGTAGAATTTTGCATAATTCAGTTAATACCAGTAAGATACCGATCATTAACACTATAAGGTCATGTTGCTGAATCTCATTGTTAAAGTTAAATGAATCTACGCATTTTTATACACACAAGACTGTGCTTAGTTCATCTTTCAGTCAAAATCACACAGTGAGGCAAATCTGACCATCTTAATTGTTTTTGCTTGTGTGGAATGGCATCCCATGCAGGCCTGTGCTCTGTGCTTCCTGGGACAGGTCCCACCCTCTCCAGACCCCGATGAGAATTAGTAGTCGCTGGATAAAAGATTGACAAAAGATAAAAATACAAAAGTCATTCTTGCTGTCTAACCTCTGATTACTGCATGACATTTCTGATTTCTGATAACTGATAAGTAGAAAATATGTTTAGTCTCTTGCTTGGTGGTAAGAAAAAAGGAGAACCACAAAGAGCACAGTCATTTTCAAGGTTATTTCTCACTGGTCAGTGTGAAAGGCTGCGTCATTAATATAACGCCGGGCTCAGCACAGTGACTGCACCTGCGCTGCACTGTAGAACACAAGCCAGGCTGCAGACCATCAGCCCTGAAAGTTAAAACAGGACTCGTATGTGTGTCATGTGGTGTTTAATAAAAATTTACAGGACAGAACATAGTGGATTCAGTTTCCTTTGCTCTTACACTCCCAGTCCAAAGTGTGGCCACGACTGCTGTCAATGCATCTGTCTCTTTTTTCACCTTAATTTTTCACCTGTGTTATTCACCTTAATATCAAAAGGCTCCAAAGCAGTACAGTAATGCAGAACAAATATTGTAACTAACAAGGAAGTGGGGAGGTAATGGACAGAAGTGTTGGTTTTTGGTAACTCCACTCCTCTGACCTCCACTGTAATTTTAGGTTCCTTGGAACAATATTGTAAACCAGTCATCACACATCACACACATAAAGTCGACACCAACCTTAAGTTTGACACTCAGATAAGGTTAGTTGTCAAGTCAAGCTTTTTACAATTGAGGCAGTTGGCCAAAATAAAGCCAATTCTTTCTAGGCAGCACTTTGAGACAGTAATCCACTCTTTTGTCACTACTAGTTTGGACCACTGTAACGCCCTCTATGTTGGGGTTAGAGGCTCCACTATTGTTCACCTCCAGAAGGTTCAAAATGCTGCCGCACATGGAAATATGAGCATGTCTCCCCCATTTTAGCCTCACTCCACTGGCTGCCCGTACATTTTAGGATTCATTTTAAAATTCTGTTATTTGCTTTTAAAGCCCTCAGTGGTCTTGCTCCATCTGACCTCTGTGAGCTGCTTCACCCTTACACCCCCACCCGCTCTCTCAGGTCAGCTGATCAGCTGTTCCTGACGGTTCCTAAGACTCAGCGTGAGCTTAGAGGGGATCGAGCCTTTGCAGTCGCAGCTCCTAAAATGTGGAATGACTTGCCTTTTCACATTAGAGAGGAATCCCCTCTGTCCGTTTTTAAATCTCTTCTAATCTCTTCTCCTTCACCTTTGACACATTGTGAGATGTTAATTTTAATAGTAAATCTTATTTTAATCTTAGCCTTTTCTTTATTAATTAATTGATTTTTTTAAATTTTTATTAATGGCCTTTTACTCACATTGAATGTTTTGGTTTTTATTAAATTTCTTTTACTTCGTTTTTAAGTGTGTGAATGTTTTTATTTATTCCTTTGTGCAGCACTTTGGTCCATAAGGTTGTTTAAAGTGCTTTTCAAATAAAGAGCTGGATTGGATTACATTGGAAGATGGCTCAACAAATCTCTTTCACAGAATGTAAAATTCGACAGAGGGCGCAAGGTGACATTCTGTCAGGGGCCCAGAATTTTTAGCTACACCTCTGTGTTACTGTGTTTTTTTTGTTCTAGCCATCAATAACTCTGGAGTTGCTATATCGCCACCTGGTGGTGAAAAGATCAGACAAAAATATGTACACATGTTACCAACAGTTTGAAATTGAAGTGCAGAGTTAACAGGTTTAATTAATCGTCCCCACGGATGCCAGTCATGAAATTTGAGAATTGCAAATTAAAACACAGGAAAAAATCAGGAACACTACAAGATAAAATATTTAGCAAACACTCAATGTGCATCCAGGGTGACAAGGGACAACTGGAGGATGATATGACAATCTGACAGTGACATTCACAGCACTTTATATGTTGCCAAAAACAGAAAAGGGGATTAAAATCAAGAATCAGAAATCATGTATGAGGGTGGGGCTGCTTGGTGGTGCAGTGATTAGCACTGTTACCTCCCACCACTGGGACTCAGGTTCGAGTCTCCGCCTGGGTCACATGTGTGGGGAGTTTGCATGTTCTCTCTTGCTAAATTGGCCGTAGGAGTGCATGTGTGTGTGAATGGTGTGTGAATGTGCCTTGCAATGAGCTGCCCCCCCGTCCTGGGTTGTTCCCTGCCTCGTGCACAGATCCTGCCAGGATAGGCTCTGGACCCCCCGCGACCCAGTAGCATAAGCGGTTTAGACAATGGATGGATGTATGAGGGTGAGTCACAATGACGACAGCTGCTCTGTTGACTTGGTCCCAGGAGTCGTCAGCGTTGGTCTGCCGGGGCCCCCGTCCTGTCTGTGGAAGCACCCGTCTTGTTGGCTGTTCTCTCTGCCTGGGCCCCCTCTCCTGCTGCCTCACGTTTGGGTTGAAGTGGCTCCCCAGTGCTTCTGTAAAGCTCTTTGTGTATCTTAGAAAAGGGCTGTATAAATGTAACATTCATTCATTTATTCAAGGTCCCAGCCAGAAGAGTGCAGTACTACACTGTCCCCCACAGCCTGAATCAGCTGGATGTTATAGGATTAAGACACTTCCTGCATTAGGCCATTTACCCTCAGTGTATTTCCATACCCTGACAGGATGGATGACAATACTATGGCCCTAATTTTCAATACACAGTTTTCACAGGAGTCTCACCCTCATCCACATTCTCTGCATTCCTTATCTCATGCTTCTTTGCCACCCGCATCTCCTCTGCCTGCTTTGTCTCATTTTCCCACAATTGAAACACCGTCCAATTTGTCTCTGTTTTAGTTCTACCACATTAGTCCCTGAGCAACCAGTCTGATCCCGTTCCTCTAATTTCAGACGCATCTGGCTTATCTGATTGGGACTGAAGCTGCTGTTACTAGGAAAACCACATTCGTCCCACTGGGGCAGGTCTGACACCGCGTCCTTCCCATATGTCTCCCATAATTGTTGTACAGAATTTCAGCTGGAGTTCTTTCCCAGAAGCAAGTAATTTCACTTTAGCACCTGTTCAGTAAAAGTCAAGTAGGTCTTTAATGTTATTTTTAACTTTACACAGTTGAGTATAGTACAGTTACAAAAGAAACTGTTTCCCTCGGACCAAGGTGCTACTTAAATTAACAGAAGACTAACACATACCAACCTAGCAACATACTGTATGGTGCATAATGAGCAAAAACTGTGCAAACATTGCAGGACAGTGCAAAAAGAGAGGACAACTGACACCAACGAGCACAAACAGCACAGTAAACCCAGTACTGAGAAGGCGCAGTTTGGTTGTCCAATGAGGTAGCAATAAAAATAAATAAAAGTAACTGTAAACATGGCGACAATAAGATAAAAAATAGTAGTTAAATAATAAAGTGTGTTAATGAGTGTATGTGTGTGTGGTATCAGATTAGTCCCTGAGAGTTCAGTAGTCTGACGGCATGGGGGATAAAGCTGTTTGAGTCTGGCTGTAAAGGCCCGAATGCTCCGGGACCTATTTCCAGAAGGCAGGAGGGTGAAACGATAATGTGAGGGGTGGGTGGGGTCATCCACAATGGTGGTGGCTTTGCGGATGCAGTGTGTGGTGTGAATATCTGTGATGGAGGGGAGAGATATGTTAGGGTTATCTTCTTCTGAAGATGCGCTGGAAACAAACCAGTCTCTGAACACAGAACAACGCAGACAGCTGTGATGACGTTTTACTTGCTGCAAGGTGTAGGGAATCCACTTGCAGAGTCTCCGCAGTTTCAGCAAAATGATGGTTTATTGAACAGCAAAAATAATACAATGTAATACAGTGTAGAGACACACCGGGTACTGAAAGGCAGCTCAGATACAAATTGAAGACAGTTCTTCACCCCCCTTTATACCCAAAAAGGCCCTCCCCACCAAGGTGTTGTGTGTAGGTGTTGTGAGTGAATTTACATATAAAGAGTGACCCCCTGGAGTGTGAGGATCCTGAGACAGGGACGGGACAGGACAGGGTGGAGACTTTTATGATCATTGTAATTCAATTCTTATCACCTTATCTTATCCTTATCACCATAGTGGTGCCAACTGGAACCCCCATTCTCTCCCTGGCTTCCCCCATGATCATAAATTCCTAACATTGTCTGCATTCAAATGATCAACCAAGAACCTTGGGACATTTTTACCACTTTTCCTTACAAAGGGAAGCCCGGTCCTGACCTCGAGGTGTCAGCCTCTCAGTCGAACTCAGCCAACTTCGAAAGAGTAACTCCCCTCGCAGTGTCTTTTATTGAGGTACACAAACAGGATATGCAACTGACATTGAACATTGTTTGTCACCATATATGGGGTGGAAATATTCAAGCGACAGTTCTTGAGACGTGTTATTGCTCAATTAAGATCAAGCTGCGGCAGGGTGTTGTTTCTAAGCGTCTAGCAAAATGATGATAAAAAAAGTACATATTTCTCTAACACGATACTCCCAATGATTTTCTCACCTGTCATCACTATCTGTTGTAGGGACTTGTGATCTGAGGCGACACAGTTCTCAAAGCAGACCGTGATGCAGCTGCTCAGGGTGCTTTCAACAGTTCCCCAATAGAGTGTGAGAATGGGAGATGGGCTTTTCTGAGCTTCCGTGGAGAGTAGAGGTGCTGCTGTGCTTTCCTTACTATGGAGCTGATGTTGAAGGACCTGGTGAGATTCTCCGCCAGATGGACAACAAGGAATCTGGTACTCTCTACGATCTCCACAGATGAGCCATCGATGTGCAGCAGAGAGTGGTCACTCTGTGTTTTGTGTTCTTCTAACGTCAACAACCATCTCTTTGGTCAACATTCAGAGACAGGTTGTTGGCTCTGCAGCAGTCCGATAGTCATCACACTTCCTCTTTGTATGCTGAGTCACCGTTTTTATTGATGAGACCCACAACAGTCTTGTCATCTGCCTGATGTTGATGATGGAATTCGAAATGTGCATTGCTGCTCAGTTGTGAGTCATCGGAGTTAACAGCAGTGGGCTGAGCATAAAGTCCTGGGTTCCTGCTACAGCGTCTGAGCAGTTGCCTTCGTCGCCCATAGCTCCTGCGCAGCCCGAGCAGCCGCCTCCGCTGCCCCCTGCGGCCCCAGAGCCCGAGCAGCCGCCGCCTGCTTTGCCCGTAGCTCCTGAGCAGCCGCCTCCGCTGCCCCCTGCGGCCCCAGAGCCCACGCCCGAGGCGCTCCCTCCGCCTCAAATGACTGTGCCCCCTGGGGCTCTTGTTCCTGGCCCCACTCCTGTCCCTGACCCAGCTCCAGACTTTCCTGCCCTAGTCCCCGAGGAGGTCCCGGACAGTCTGACCACCGTGTGTGCCACGCCCCCTGATTATCCACGTGTGCTTCCCTGATCGTACCCAGCTGTGTCCGATTATTTTCAATCAGTCCTGTCTATTTGAGTTCATGTCTTACTAGAGTTCAGTGTCCGTCATTGAAGTCCGTCTGCGTGAGATGTTTCCTGCACCCCGTGTTCCTAATAAATCCCCGTATCCTGCCTGCCTTGCCTGTTTCCTGCCCGTCCGCCGCTCCCGTTAAATGGCGATCGTGACACAAGGCACACGCACATCAAGTACCAATGCAGCAAATACAGATGAACAATTTAGGAGGAATACTAGTCAAAGGAAGGAAGAAAAGCAGCCCACCCTATCTCATGGTCACGGACACAAACATCAGGGAGTGTTATGAAGAAGACATCACACTTAACACCATTGGTTTTATGCAGTGAATTACACCAGAGAGAGTTTTTACATTCTAGCTGTGTTACGTAACATTCCTCAGCCTTCAGGTTTTTTCCACACAATGCACGACATGCAGGGGTGCCAAACAAAACAGCGGAACTGCAGTGTAGCCAATTATTTGTTTCAGTAGTTTTAAGAAAACTAGAACATAAAATGTTTGTTTTACTTAGTCCACAAAAGAGTTTTTACCTATCTTAGTGTATTTTACATCACATACACTCTCGGTCCGTTGTGGAGTCCATCCCACTGTAGTTGGAGAATGCTGCCATCAGTCGCTTGGTGTAGCACTCGCAGGATTTACCAGGCTCCTGTTTAAACTGATGCATCATGCCCCAGTCCATGCGCAGGAGGACCAGTCTCTGAAGGGCTGTCGCATGGTGAGGCCTGTTCTGCCTGGGGTCCAGCAGGTCACTGGCAATGTCCTTCAACTCACAGTGGGCTTGCGTTCATAGTGGGGTACCGCAGGGTTCGATTTTAGGACCACTATTGTTCCTAATTTACATAAATGATATGGATACCAATATATACAGTAAACTGGTGAAATTTGCAGATGACACCAAGGTGGGTGGTGTAGCAGATACTGAATTAGTGGCTCAGCAGCTACAGCGGGATCTTGATTTAATTAGTGACTGGGCCGATACCTGGCAGATGAAATTTAACGTCGATAAATATAAGGTACTCCATCTAGGGAGCAGAAATATAAAGTACAGGTATTTCATGGGTGTCACTGAAATAAAGGTAGCTGATCATGAGAAAGACCTTGGTGTGTATGTTGATGCTTCCATGTCCCATTCTCGCCAGTGTGGGGAAGCAATAAAAAAGGCCAATAGGATGTTGGGGTATATCTCCAGGTGTGTGGAGTTTAAGTCAAGGGAGGTAATGCTAAGATTATACAATTCCTTGGTGAGACCTCACCTAGAATATTGTGTGCAGGTTTGGTCACCATATCTTAAAAAGGACATTGTGGCCTTAGAAAAGGTGCAGCGTAGGGCCACAAAAATGATTCCTGGTCTTAGAGGAATGTCATACGAGGAACGGTTACTTGAGCTAAATCTGTTCAGTCTCAAGCAAAGGAGATTGAGGGGGGACATGATCCAGGTATATAAGATTCTAACAGGTTTGGATGCTGTTCAACCAAATAGTTACTTCAGCATTAGTTTAAATACACGAACTCGTGGCCATAGGTGGAAATTAGCGGGAGAACATTTCAAGCTGGATTTAAGGAAGCACTTCTTTACGCAGCGTGTAGAGTATGGAATAGTCTTCCTGATAATGTAGTGCAAGCTGAATCCTTGGGTTCCTTTAAATCAGAGCTAGATAAGATTTTAACGACTCTGAGCTATTAGTTTAGTTCTCCCCAAGCGAGCTTGATGGGCCGAATGGCCTCGTCTCGTTTGTATAGTTCTTATGTTCTTATGTTCAACTCCTTCATCTACAGTGTCAGATGAGCAAACCTTATCTCCCCCTTGAGGATTTGGACATACCAACATAGGGGCAAGAATTTCTGCTACCTCGTCCTGCTGCCTGAGTGTTTCGCCACGGCACTTCTTCACCGAGAAGGAGGTAGAGTCGGGTGCTGAATGGTTATGATCCTCGTCTGCAGGGGGGAGAGGGGAAGGGGCAGGGGAACCACTGGCTACTCCTCCCTCGGTGGCATAAGGAGGAAGCTGCTGTTTGGGCAGCAATGCTTGGGCAGGAGCCACACAGTTTATTTCTGGGTATCTAATTAGCGGACACCATTAGGTCCCTTCAGGGGCTCCACAGACAAACTCATTGACAAAATAGAATTGTCACAGAAAAATTCTTTGTCACATGCTCAGTCGACATGGACTGTGTGCTATTTACATATTTTTGGCACAAACGAAATCTCATATGCATATCGATGTATCTTTCGCACAAGTGGACCTCCATCACTTTAAAGAGGGTAAACTCTGATCAGGAAATTTACGACGTCAGAATAAACGGATTTTTTAACAGAAGTAACTGACATGCCCTAATAAGGAAATGCATACAATCAGAATACAATATCTGTGGTTTTTAACAGTGGTAACAATCTGATAATGAAAGGAATCAGATCAACATTTCTATAGCATGTAACAGAGCTTGCTCCCCTCCAGAACTCATTGTTCCAGTAGTTATCTGAAATCATCTGCAGGAGCTATTCTTTTATTTGTATATTAAGCATAATTATTCATGAATATTATTGATTATGTTTATTTGTTTAATGTTTTTATTTATTCGTATTTATTGTTTATAATATAATGTTATATAGTATTGCAACACTTGAAACGAGAGGTACTTGCCTGCCTTAGTGATATTTACTATTGTCTAAGTGTATTCCCACCTGTAGGAGGCAGCAATGGTTGTTATTAAAGGTGCTGAGATTACGCGGCTCAGGGCTGAAGGTGCAAAGTGAAACAGTCATTGACCGTATTTGCCATGTGTGATGGTGTCTGCATATCGGCCCTTTTGCGCCAAACAAACCAGTTCAAAGTACTGTGTGTTAAAATATCATATGAATAAATCCTCTCAAGAACTAAACTCAATATCGTATCCTCATCATTCAACGCGTCTGACTTTTGCACCTCTTACCACAAGGCAGTGGATTACATGGGGAAATTACAAACAAGGAGAATTTAATCTGTTTTTCCTCTACATTGTCGTTATTCAGAATATTACAGACTATGAACAAAAACGGACAATGTAAGAAAATAAAAAAATGTGTATGACAGAAAGCTAGAGTATTTTTGCAATGGTGAGCACTAGCTGGTTTATGTACTAGCTCACACTCAAGAAACAGCATAAATGCTACTCATACACAGTTGGGGGGCAGGGGTCAGTCCTTGTGCCTGTAATGAGGTCACCAGTTGAAACTAACCCAGCCTCAGCACGTCTGTGGGTCCTTGAGCAAGGCCCTTAACCCCCAGCTCCCTGGGCGCCCCAACAGGTAGCTGCACTTCGCGGACAACTTACTCCACAAAGAGTAAGTTGAGGGAGACATAAAAAACACAATTTCCCCACGGGGATTAATAAAGTCCATCCATCTATGGAATATTATTTAGCACTATATAACGCAGAATATAAGAATTACGATTTTATAAAAAGTATGCCAAATATCCATGATATAATCATTACAATGTAAACATTATAATGTAATCAACACAATGGAACCAACTGAGTATGTATTTGCACCTTTTGTTAGTCTGAGTTTCTGTTAGCTACTTTGTTAGTCCTGAATCTATGAATATTCACATTTTTATCGCGTATATTTTATCACTATGTAAAAGGACAAATATATTATCAACCTTTTAGTGAGACAATGTGTAAACGGCTGAAACTACCAAGGTTTACTACTGAAGGAAGGGATTCACCTGAGTTCACCAAAAGTTCATGGCTGAGTATTTTTAAAAAACCAAGTGGAGCTGCTCGCGCCACTATTATGTTCAACCGAGAGGCCAAACGGTAAAAGAAATGACTGTCAAACTTATCACCTAGGGGTAAATATAAATCTATACAAATATCACCTGCATGCACATTACTTCTTTTACAATAACCAACTCCTGATCCATACTGTTAGTCGTGAAAAAAATAACTATTGTGTACATAGAGGCCCTGTGTAAAAAGATAACTGCCAAGGAAAAGATCAAAAACATTTATTTCAAGGATTCAAAGTTTTTATGGTCATGTACAGTGTACAGTGCAGTTCTTATTTGATTAACTTGAATGTCTTCACAGACAAGACGATTAAACAAATAAAGCAGCGCAACATTACAGTAACTAACAACAAACAAAGCTCACGAGTACTATTACAATATTCATATCATTTATTTAAATTTAATTTTACCAAGTAAATTAATTGAAAAGCAGTTACCGCTTTACCTGCTTCTCGGGAGAAATAGCAGATATACAAACGTCATGTATGTAACTAAAATCTTAAGCCAATAAGGGCAAAGTTGTGTCGTAATGGAGGCGGATCCAGCCTGTGCAGCCTGCTAAGAGGTGCTGCCTGATGTGTCTTGCTCTCGCGGAGTTTTGGTACCATGTGACATGGTGACGTAATGCAACGGGCGATAAAAAATATAACCATGATGCATTGCGTCAGGACCAGAATGCATTGCTTTAAGCTAGCGCTGTATGTGGGTGCATGAAGTGGAAAGCACCCAATAATAAACATAACATTTTTTTAAAAATGTTTTCTTCACCGGTGCAGTGAATTTAAATAAAGAGCTATGATGGTGCTGCAAATGGCTTTGCATAGTAGTTAGTAGTAGCATTAGCCGCTGTGTGCGGCATTAGCTTTCTACAGTCCTTACAGATGGTTCGTGTTTTGTCTGTCTCCCTTTCGCCATTTATATTTTCCGCCGGGCACCCGAAATGCTGACACACAAAAGATTCAAAAGTGTCTGGGGTATCTACTATAGTAATTTAGTCAGATGCCGACATATTTACAGCAGCTCATTTGCAGCGCATTCGTGAAACGGCTTTTCGCTCCAACGAGAAATCTCGTCATGTTGTAATATCGCGAGATCTCGTGACACGCGTTTCACTCCCACTTCTTAGTAACAGTCATGATTTGATAAAGTGACAACCTGCGTAATAATTGGTAATACATAGAGTTTGCTATTGTTCAGGCTAGCAGACTGTTATGGCTTGAGGTTAATGGTGCCTGTTACTTGTGAATTTTCACATTTGCAGGGATCTTCTGCCTCGTGAACGTGAAACGGGTAATTATGCTAAAAGAAGAAAAAAGCAGAACTGCAATGTGTGTAAGGCTGGTGCTGATTTTTCAGTCTGAACACAGTAAAATTTATACAAATTACCTGTATTCAAACTTGTATTCTTTATATAGTTTGGTTAATTACTATTTAAAAGTTTTATCTGCGCTCCATTGTATAACTTATATTGGAGACTTGTATGTACTTTTCGATTGGAAATGGTTAGCTGTATACAGGGGCGCCGCTAAGGGGGGGAAAGTTGGGACAATTCTAAGGGCCCACGCCCTTTAGGGGCCCCCAGAGATCTGAATGGGTGTGATAGGGGGGCCCAACCTCATATTTTGTCATAGGGCCCAAAATTGCTAGCGGCGCCCCTGGCTGTATATACTTTGAATATTTTTATGATTAATTTCTTTGTTTATTTAATTTGGCAACAGATCTGCACTTTTAGCAGTATTGCTGTCAATTTTTGTGAAAGTTGTTACTAAATAAAACAAAAGAAGCAGACTTGTGTAAATCCTATATTGGTCGTGTATTCTTCCTGTAGCGTAGTGACAGCTTTTTGTACGGAAGCCGTGAACGGCTGTGCTTGCAAAAATATTTTCTTCTGAATAATTAGAAGGATAAGCATATTTTGTCGCCGCCGCGAGATAGTCATGCCATACACAGCTCTGCTCGTTTTTGTACTGTAACCGTGTTACTTAATTTGCGAATCCATGAATTTAACGTTGACATTAAGTCAACATTGACATTGACAACGTTGACATTAAGTGTTGCACCTATCTAGTGTTTTACCGTGAAGGGCATGTTATATCTTGTCTCTAAGTCGCACTATGGTCCAGGGGAATGCTATGTCATATTAGAACATGTGTCGATGATGTGGCAATATAAATATTTTAGAATACTGTCAGTTTTAGTTTCAGAAATCCATCATTTGAGAAAAAAGGCCAGTCACGACAAATATATATGGAATATAACAACAGAGGTTAGCTGTATTTGTTTAAGTGTAAAGATGCACATAGAAACATGCATGAGCTCATCTGAGAATAAACTGAATGCAATGAAGATTTGTGACTCCTGCTGGAAAATGCGAATAGTGGCAGGGTCTTCAAGCAGTACATTTGTCTGAGAGTCAGTTAATATTAGGAAAGGCACCGTTTTTTTTTCAATGGCGCTAATTATCAAGAAGGAAATGGAGTACCCCAGTACCTGGTTTACGGGCACTGGAAGCTCCAGTATCAGTCAGACTTTCATGTAAGTATATGTGTGTTTAATGACTTGTGCATGTTTCATCTTTACCAGGGGCAGAGGGGAAACTCAATAAATAGCCTTCTCTCACACTTCCAGGCCTGCAGAACTGAGCATGTCCCCTGGTTTTGTGCATATGTCTGTAGGCTTTGAGTTTTTCCTATGGGGGCTTCAATTTCCTCCCAGAGTACAAATACGTGCAGATCAGTTGCATTGGGGAGTCCATACTGTGATGCTGAGTGGGTGTAGGAGGAGATTGAGAGATGAAACTCCGGATGATTTACTCCCTCGGCTAACTAACCAGAACAGGATCGTACCAATACCAAAATGATAAGTTTATAAATGTTTTTCACTACCCTGATTCATTCAGTTATTTCTGTTTGTTAATTCCATCCCCCAAGCAAATACATAAATAAACAAACAAATATTCAGGGGGAATGTGTCATAGGTGATAGAATCAGTGGATGAATCTAAAGAAAAAAAGTAATGATTTCTTTCTCTCCAAAACACAATGCACAAAACTCTTAAGTTAGGTAAGACATTGAAATTTTATGACAGTAGCATGATGCAGAGGAACAACAGAAGGAAAAATCTAACTAAACCTGAGTCAACTAGGACTAATTACACTAAATTAAGTGGAACACACAAAATACCTAAAACAACTTAATAAACAAGCAAGAAATATTACATTTGATTAACTATACTGATGCCTGAGGGAAGTTCTT
Source organism: Brienomyrus brachyistius (assembly GCF_023856365.1). Taxonomy (NCBI): domain Eukaryota; kingdom Metazoa; phylum Chordata; class Actinopteri; order Osteoglossiformes; family Mormyridae; genus Brienomyrus; species Brienomyrus brachyistius. Next base: position 922,939 of record NW_026042352.1, on the reverse strand, counting down.
GTGCATAATGCAGCAAGTATATACAGCTGCAGAGACACTACACATAGTGCAAATAAATTAAAAAGTATACAGTACACACACTGATTCCTGAAAAATCTAAATACCATGGAATACTAATGAAATACTGATGATGATGATAATAATAGAAATAATAATGAATTAGTTTAGGGTATTATGCAATTGACATGTACAATTAAAAAAGAAATTGCACCAGACATTTCCTGTGGCAAAGAAGGGTTGCTTTGTGCCACATTACTCAAGTCAATTCACTTTATTTTGTATAGTACATTTTCATAGCCTTACATTGTCTCAAAGCACTTTACTTTGTCCCTGCCCAATTGTCCCAGTGAGCAAGATCTAGCCTGAAAAATTAGAAAGCGACATTGGCAAGGATAAACTCAGTCATAGTAAGAAACCTTTGGAGGAACCAGAGTGAAAGGGGGAGCCCATCCTCCACAGGTCAGAAGTCACGTTAACAAAGTCCTGATTTATATGGTTTATATGGTTCAATTAGTTAAGTCCGGATGTAAATACAGAATAACTGGCAGCAGGGCACACAGGAAAGACGTAAACAGGCAGGAGGGCAGGCAGGAGGGTGGCACAGGCAGGACGTAATGGGCAGGAGGGCGGGCAGGCAGGGCAGCACAGGCAGCCAGAACTGTTTTGCCACTGCAGTTTGTTTTACAATTTCATCTGCATTTGTTCCCCCAAGGTATAACAGCAGCTAATTTATGAACATGCTGCTTTTCAGAAAAGAAGTTTAATTTCTAGGAGCATGACCAGTGCATACATTTAGTGTTGATGGTTCTTTGTAAAATGGATGTTCTGTACTTTTATTGATCTGTCCATCCATCCATCCATCCATCCATCCATCCATCCATCCATCCATCCATTCATCCATTTTCTAACTACTTCTGATGAAGTTCCGGGTTATGAGGTATCCTGAAGCCCAGGCAATATGGGACAAACACACACATGCACACACATAGGGTATACCTATCCTTATGGGGCCCGCTCATTGACTTCTATTGGATAAATGCTAACGCTAACTATGACAATCTTAACCCCCACCCTGCCCTAACCATAACCATAAGTAACCAAGCAAAATAAAAGAGGTTTTGCATTTTTAGTTTTTCCACAGCAGTCACAGATTTTTATAAAATAGAGTTTTCCTGGTTTTCAGTTTCGTGGTCCCCATAAGGGAAAAAAAAAACAGGTATTTATCACGCTATGGGGTAGGATAGGTATACCCGCTCGCACACACACACACAGACATGCACACAAATGGATAGATCACCACAGTTACTATGGATGTCGATCCTGCAATAATGAGACAGAACTATCATACTTAACAGGATCATATCCCTAGTTCTACATATGCATAATTATATTTAAAAAAGATCCCACGCACCTAGCACATGAGATGTTTGAACTTCTGCCCTCTGGTAAACGTTACCGCAGTATGCATTGCAGAACAACCAGATTTAATAAGAGCTTCTAACCCCAAAGCCATCAGAATACTAAATGCTAATGAACATACGTTTATGTGAAACCCTACTCTCTCTTACTCTCTGTGCACTTTATTACCACAACTGGTATTAAGTTTACTTTTTATTTATACAGTATAGTGCAATAATATAATCACGATTTGTGTGTGAGTGTGCCCTGTGATGGGCTGCCCCCCATCCTGGATTGTTCCCTGCCTCGTGCCCATTCCACATTCCGGGATAGGTTCCGGACCACCCGCGACCCAGTAGGATAAGCAGTTTGGAAAATGGATGGATGGATATAACTAACATAAGACAGACATTACACCTAACAAACAATAAACACGAAATAAAGGAGTGGATACAAAAAAAATGTAATGCAATGACCAGATTTAACACCTGGATTATGTCCCCCCTTAGTCTCCTTTGCTCGAGGCTAAACAGATTCAGCTCAGCTAACCTCTCCTCATTAAACATTCCTCTAAGACCAGGAATCATTCTCCCAGCCAAGCAAGCCTGAGTCCGGCTTCCACTCCCCCGATCCCCAGCAATGTTAACTTGGAAGGGCGTATTCTGTATGCACAACTGAGACAACCCAGGTGGAGCTTATCGGCTGGCAAAATTGCCTTCAGGTATCACCCACCCTAGTGAGAGTCCAAGCTAGGGCCGTTCTCAGAACTCACCCTAAACGAAGTCCTGCTCAAAAGTTGTAATGACCGCCTGAGGTACCTGTCAGCCTTGCCCGTAATGAGTCAGTGGGTGTAGCCGGGCTGACACGCTTTTGGGCATCCAATTGCTGAGAACTCCCCTTCGGTTCTGACAAACTGTACGATCACAAGCAGTGACAGCAGAGCCACAGACAAGCTCAACCAACAGAGAGCGAATGGTAAGCACCCAGCACCCGAAGGGCTCAACTGATCACATCCAAACGACTTCCTGATGGGATTGTGTACGTAACTGGTTTACTGTTGTTAATAGTGGTTGAACTTCTATGCAAGTCCCCTTGTTGGGGGAGATGGAATGAATGAAAGCATAAGGTGAAATAAAACCTAAAATAAATCAAAAAGGTTAAACGGGAATCAAACCAAATGAATTGTGTTTCTTATTCAATTGTAAACATCAATTAGTTATGCAACAATAACCTAATTGGATGTTAATGTATTGTGATCAAACTGATTTAGTCTGTGAAGTTGATTCCTGCTTTCAGGCAAGAACCTGTGTGTCCAATTATGCGTGTTGTATCACCGCAGTTGACCACCAGAGACCCAACTCAGATGTTGTTAACCTACTATGGCGGACCACTAGAGGTGCAATTTCAATGGAGTGGCACTGCTATGGCTTGCCACTAGAAGCGCAATTTCAAAATTGAGTGGTAGTTCTATGCCTGACCACTAGAAGCGCAATTTCGAAATGGAGTGGTAGTTCTATGCCTGACCACCGGGGGCGCAATATCGAAATGGAGTTGTAGTTCTATGCCTGACCACTGGAGGCGCGATTTTGAAATGGAGTGGTAGTTCTATGCCTGACCACTGGAGGCGCAATTTCGAACTGGAGTGGTAGTTCTATGCCTGACCACCGGGGGCGCAATATCGAAATGGAGTGGTACTTCTATGCCTGACCACCGGGGGCGCAATATCGAAATGGAGTGGTAGTTCTATGCCTGACCACCGGGGGCGCAATTTCGAAATGGAGTGGTAGTTCTATGCCTGACCACTAGAGGCACGATTTCGAAATGGAATAGTAGTTCTATGCCTGACCACTAGAGGCGCGATTTCGAAATGGAGTAGTAGTTCTATGGCTTGTCACTAGAAGCGCAATTTCAAAATTGAGTGGTAGTTCTATGCCTGACCACTAGAAGCGCAATTTCGAAATGGAGTGGTAGTTCTATGCCTGACCACCGGGGGCGCAATATCGAAATGGAGTGGTAGTTCTATGCCTGACCACTAGAGGCGCGATTTCGAAATGGAGTAGTACTTCTATGGCTTGCCACTAGAAGCGCAATTTCAAAATTGAGTGGTAGTTCTATGCCTGACCACTAGAAGCCCAATTTCGAAATGGAGTGGTAGTTCTATGCCTGACCACCGGGGGCGCAATATCGAAATGGAGTGGTAGTTCTATGCCTGACCACTAGAGGCGCGATTTCGAAATGGAGTGGTAGTTCTATGCCTGACCACTAGAGGCGCAATTTCGAACTGGAGTGGTAGTTCTATGCCTGACCACCGGGGGCGCAATATCGAAATGGAGTGGTAGTTCTATGCCTGACCACCGGGGGCGCAATATCAAAATGGAGTGGTAGTTCTATGCCTGGCCACTAGAGGCGCAATATCGAAATTGAGTGGTAGTTCTATGCCGGGCCACTAGAGGCGCAATTTCGAAATGGAGTGGTAGTTCTATGCCTGACCACTAGAGGCACGATTTCGAAATGGAATAGTAGTTCTATGCCTGACCACTAGAGGCGCGATTTCGAAATGGAGTAGTAGTTCTATGGCTTGTCACTAGAAGCGCAATTTCAAAATTGAGTGGTAGTTCTATGCCTGACCACTAGAAGCGCAATTTCGAAATGAAGTGGTAGTTCTATGCCTGACCACCGGGGGCGCAATATCGAAATGGAGTGGTAGTTCTATGCCTGACCACTAGAGGCGCGATTTCGAAATGGAGTAGTACTTCTATGGCTTGCCACTAGAAGCGCAATTTCAAAATTGAGTGGTAGTTCTATGCCTGACCACTAGAAGCCCAATTTCGAAATGGAGTGGTAGTTCTATGCCTGACCACCGGGGGCGCAATATCGAAATGGAGTGGTAGTTCTATGCCTGACCACTAGAAGCGCGATTTCGAAATGGAGTGGTAGTTCTATGCCTGACCACTAGAGGCGCAATTTCGAACTGGAGTGGTAGTTCTATGCCTGACCACCGGGGGCGCAATATCGAAATGGAGTGGTAGTTCTATGCCTGACCACCGGGGGCGCAATATCAAAATGGAGTGGTAGTTCTATGCCTGGCCACTAGAGGCGCAATATCGAAATTGAGTGGTAGTTCTATGCCTGGCCACTAGAGGCGCAATTTCGAAATGGAGTGGTAGTTCTATGCCTGACCACTAGAGGTAACCAAAGATATAGCTAGGCGGTTGCCGACGCTAGATGAGTGACACACACATTTAATGCATGCGCATGCTGCTTGTGGCCTTCTTCTGTGCCTTGCACAGTATAAAACCCCTTAAAACAATTACTGAAGCGAGACGGCGCACGCGTTACGGCGACAGATTTAAATTGTGAGTGCACTATATCTCGTCGCAAATGGTGCTTAACCACGGCGGGTCTCAAGCACAGGAGACTCCCAATTTCTAAATGACACACACTTGGCTCACAGCGCAAAGTTGTGTTAAACTTGCTTTGTCTAAAGCAGGCACACACATACGAGTATGATCCTGATAGGTAACTAAGCTATCGGTCTTATGTCCAAGCGCAACATAATTTAGGTTAGAACCTCATAACAAGTATTCCCGTTCGCTAATAGAGAGATCTCTCCCAGGATATATAGAAACGGAGACACTCGTCCGAATTGAACCTGGAAACAAAGCGCTACATCTGAGAATCTCGTCAGACATAGGGTTAAAGTTTACTGCAGTTTAATACGAAAGAACTACAATGAAATCACCGAAAATAAAACAAAATAATATAACTACTAATAATAGAAATAAAAATAACTATAATAAGCCCATATGATCCCGCTTAAATGCCTTCAGATTGCCATGAGTGCGACTTTTGCAACCAGTTGACAGTAGCGCTTCTTCACTGCACGTTCGGTCATAAAAAGTTTAAATTGTGTGCTCAGAATAAGTTTAAACCTTGTGCCTTGTGATTATTAACCAATTTTTATGCTGAATGGTCGGCTCAAACTCAATTGCGAAACACCGTGAGTCTGTTAATGTGTGACTTAAATGGAACTCATTAATAACCAGTATCACGTAATAACCTGGGTTAGAATAGAAGGCTTGTCCAACGAGCTGCGTCACCAGGTAATGTAAACGATCGGTAGCGAAGCTCCCCTCACGGCCAATGAGAGAGAGTCTCGCGATATTTCAGGCGAATTTGAGGTTTCAGAGCGTAGATCGCACAGGCAGGGATTCTTGTGAGCACTCAATGAACGGAGGCTGAAGTTGTGTAAAAGACATGCATTTATTCCTATAACTAACATAAGACAGACATTACACCTAACAAACAATAAACACGAAATAACGGAGTGGACACAAACAATGTAATCATGAAAATGCAATGACCAGATTTAAAATGAGTAACCTTAAAAGGGAAAATACTGTTCTGCAAAGCAAGCAATTTGTGGAAATACTGTCCTAAAGTAATATAGCAGGTGAATAGGAGTTTAGGTTGTTATAAATGAAAGGAAGTTTGTTTACTTGGTTGCAGAGTGGGGGGGGGGGGGGTCTTGGCAGTTGGTTGCGGAGGCTGATGAGCTGATGGGTGATGGCACTCAGGGAGGCGCGGTGTTTGCAGCGGTTGTTGGAGTGGAGCCCCTCTGATTCCCTCTCCTGGTGAAGCTTGGGCTTGGTTGCAGTTCTCTGTCCAGCTGGGTCTTCACTGATAGGCTTCAGGAGGGCTTCTTGTGGGCTTCTCTTCTCTTGGGCTGATGTTCTCTGCCTCTCTTCGTGCTGATGGTCTTTTGTTTTCTCCTCCCTTCTGTTTCTCCTCTCCTGGCTTTGTTCTGAGGTGCCAGGTTTTATAGTGTAAAGTTCGTGAATAGGAGTGACCAGGAATTCGACTCCTGGACCAATGGCTGACCATCCATTTGGCGGGCTTTCGGAAGGGGGTCTGTATCAGTCCTTTTGAGATTTATGACCAGAGTGATTTCCCTTGTATTGATGATTTTCGTTAGGCTGGTGTAACTTTTGATATATTCACTTTCGTGGTAACCACTGACCAGATTTGGAAACTGGAGTGATTTTCCATCGGTTTGATACCAAACATGCCATAGCAGCCTAGCGGTTCACACCTCATACCATCTGTAATGATTAATTAATGATTACTTATATTATGTCGTTATGTTATATTACTCACACCTTATTTTATGCCTCACAATCTATATAATTGTAAATATACTGTGTAGCTGCTGGCGCGTTCCAAACTAAATCTCATTGTACTTACAATGTCAATAAAAACATCCATCCATCCATCTAGGCAGGCCAGTGTCGCCTCCATCCTTCCTGAAGTCAGTGATTCCTTTGTCTTTGTGCTGTTTAGTGCCAAATTGTTTGCTGAACTCCAACCTATCAGTTTCTGGACCTCATCTCTGTAAGCTGACTCATAAGAACCAAAGAGATTTACAAATGAGAGGAGGCCATTCGGCCCATCAAGCTCCTTTGAGGAGAACTTAGCTAATAGCTCAAAAATCTTATCTAGCTCTGATTTAAAAGAACCCAGGGTTTTAGCTTGTGTTACAATAACAGGAAGACTATTCCATACTCTAACTACACGCTGTGTACAGAAATGCTTCATCAAATTCGTTTTAAAATGTTCTCCAGCTAATTTCCACTTATGGCCACGAGTTCTGGTATTTAAACTAACATTGAAATAGCCATTTGGCTGAACAGCATCCAGACCTGTTAGAATCTTAAACACCTGGATTATGTCCCCCCTTAGTCTCCTTTGCTCGAGGCTAAACAGATTCAGCTCAGCTAACCTCTCCTCATTAGACATTCCTCTAAGACCAGGAATCATTCTCGTTGCCCTACGTTGCACCTTTTCCAAGGCAGCAATGTCCTTCTTAAGGTATGGTAACCAAACCCGCACACAATATTCTAGGTGGGGTCTTACCAAGGAATTATATTATCGTAGCATCACTTGCCTTGTCTTAAACTCCACACACCTAGAGATGCAATGTGCCTTCTCGCGTGGTGTTCCTGCAGAGGGAGTCTGTGAGTGCTGGAGATTGGGGGAGGGGGCAGTGTGGCTATGTCTGCTCTGTGTTCCTCCAGACGAGCAAAGAAGCTGTTTAGCTCCTTTGCTAAAAGGGCGTTGCTGTTAACAGTGACGGTGTTGTTGCCTTTGAAGTTTGTAATGTGTTGTATTCCCTGCCACACCCACTGTGGGTTGTTGTATGTGAAGTAGACCTCTATTTTCTGTTTCTCTGCCTGCCTGGCAACCTTGATGCCCCTATTCAGGTTAGCTCTGGCTGCACTCTGTGTTCTTGACTGCGCTGTCTTGTCCTGTAGTATTGTATTGTTGCTCTTGTGTTTATCTTGCACTTTCTCCCTCTGTTTGTGCTCCTTTCACTCTGTATAGTTCTATCTTGCCCGCACTTGTGTCATCTTGTGTTGTTTCTGTTTTTCTTCTTTGTGTTGCACCGTGGTCCAGGAGGAACAATGTTTCCTTTCACTGTGTACTGTGTATATTGCTGAAATAACAATAAACCCACTTGACCACCTGCCTCAATTCATCCTGAAGAGTTTTCCAATGTTGTTCAAAGGTCTGTTTGTTTCGAGTGAAGGACACGCCCCTGGACGTGCTGGATAAGGGGACCACAGATCAGTGTCCTCAGTCCTGCTTCTCCCTTCAAAGCTGAGAGGAAGATGACCCGCCTGCTGCTTCTGGTTTTGGCTTATGGAGCTCTGCTTATCTCCACAGAGGCCCAGCAAGATTACCACAGTCTCCCTGCACTCACAAGACGGCCATTAAACTCGCAGTCGAAAATGCTCATCAAGGAACCCGTCAGCACATGAATTTCTATAACATCCAGGGCCGTCCGAAGGTAACTGCTGAGAAAGTGTTTACAAAAGTGTGAAACTTTCATCATCTGCAAGCTGAACTAATGAGTATCACATTGATTTTGATGTTTTAATTTCAATGCATATGATGCTTAATGTCTCTTCACAATGAAAGTGATGGTTGTATATCTCAGCCCTGGTCAATTTTACCTTCTCACAGTTTCTCTCTGAATCTGCTGCAGTCAAGTCTGTGACAGTTTGCCATTTTTTGGGTGATTATTGTTTGTTATATTGCCTTTAAAACAGTTGTAGGCAATTTTGTATATAACTTGTTTATGTGATTTAGATCAGCAGTGAATACATTGACATTGAGATTCTCTTGAGAGCAACAAAATGTCCAAAGTCAACTGCAACAGACCATCGGGCTGACTGTATTTTCATGGACAAGAGGGTAAGTAAAGAGTCACTGTGACTGTGAGCATTGGACATATCAGTTAGCAAATTAATTTAGGTTCATGTTAACTTTTTTGATGCCCTGCGGGGGAAAGTTAGCCAACAATAAAGTAACAAATACATAGGTGGCCTCAAAGAGCCAGTTCCTTCACCTTATTCTCAAATTTTAGTAGGTTTACAGGCTTAAAGGCTGGATTACCAGGCAGAAGCAAATGCTAATCATCTGAGGGGTGACCTGTAGATTATGCTTCGAGCTATGAACCCTAGCTGGCCTTATTTAAAGACCTGTGGGCTGTACTACAAAGCGGGTTTTACATACCCAGAGTTAACTCAATCGAGCCAGGTTAACTAAAACTCATTGTTGAAATCAGCCTTAAATGGCAGTGTGGTGTTTTGTGGTGAAAGGGCAGGACTTAACTCTTGTTTTAATTAGAAAGCCAGTAATTAAACCTGGTCAGAGCAGGGTAGATGTGCAGTGTGAATTACCCTTTAAATTTACCTCTTTAAATAGTGAACTACAGGACCACTTAGCTTGATCGGAGGACAGTATTTTAATACAGAGCAGTGTTCAGTTAAACGGGATTTGTTGTTCATACTTTTAGATGAACTTGCTTTGTATAATATAGCCTTATGGTGACCCTGCTTTGGAAGCTCTTTCCTCTAAAATTGTTCTGTGTCATTAAACCCTGCACTCCAGCAGCTCTGCCTTAAATCATTAGATATATCTTTACTACACCTTCTCTCACTGTATTTATTGCCCACCACTCTTTAAATACTGTTTTTGTGTGTCTGTGTGTTTTTGCAGCCATTCATTAACTGTAGAGTTTGCAGCAGACGGTCTGGTAATGATCTTACACATCCATCAAATGACTGTGTACCAAACAAGAAAGTGGATGAAGTAAGTGTAGAGAGTCTTAGCATTATGGAAATGTAACAGGTGTGTGAATTGTGTCTAAACATGTGGTTAAACTTTGATTGTGTTTGTACATGCAAAAATTTGATCAGAGTACTGTTTATTAATGACAATGTTACTTTTAATCTGAACAACAGTGGCAGCACCAAGGAAAAGCTTGGGGGGGGGGGCTCTAGCTCCTCCTCCAATGACCATAGTACCCCCACAGCACCCCCAAAATATTGGTTTCATTTTTTCTTTAACTATCTGTAAAATCTGTATATTGTGTAAGACATTTTTGCGGTTTTTACAGCATACTTGTAGTGTATTTTTTCTTCAAAGTACACATAGAGGCTCTGTGAGCTAGACGTTAGAATTTCATATTTTATCCTATTTTATCCATGCTGTAGCTTATCGTGCTGTGTGCTTCTATACACCATCTACATAAGCTGAAAAGCTAAAGCACCCGGTCTAAATAATCTCACTCCCCTATAGCACCTGTAGCATTAAGTCACTGGCGCTGCCACTGCTGAATAAACGACTCCAATCTGACTAAACCGCTTAACTTTTCCTCCCCATGTTACATTTCAGGACAAACGACGTAATATGTGTCCTTCTGATAAACCTCTTCTCAGACCTAAAACTGCCTTGGCTTCCAAGGACACTAAAGAAGCTGAAGGAGACCGTCTGACTGTTTCTGATGGCTGATGGTCCTGCAATGTGGACCAGAGGAGGAAACTGGGAGGGAAAATGCTTTGCTTTATATCATGCCCACCCAAAGCCCCCAGTGAGTAAGCCATAGGCGCCGATAGGATGGAAAAACTCCCAAGAAGGAAGAAACCTTGGGAGGGACCAAACTCAAAGGGGGAGCCCATCCTCCTGGGGCCGGCAAAGTGTAGGTGCAGGATCACAAAAAAACTTGACGAGAGAAACGAGAGAATTCGACTGTCCCTCACAAAAACTGTAAAGTTTTAGTGGCTAAATTGCTTTTTCTATGCCTTTTCAAACAGGAGGAGATTTGTTTGGCTATACGTAGAAATTTTCTATACAATTTAGACAGCACAGAATCATTAACCTACTTTAATGCATTTATTAATACAACCACATATTTCACACATTTTGACATCAGTCATGCAGTGAAGATACAGTCTCTTTATTTCTTGACGCCAACCCTCCCCATTAATCCGGGCTTGGGACCGACACCTAGTTGAGCTGGCTTTCTCCCTTAAGTGGCTGGGTTAGGCTAAACTATGCACATATTTATGAAGACTACTATAAATTTATAAAGACCTCCCTAAATATGTAGTCTAACAAAACGCAGTTTAAAGAAGGTAGCCTACCTGGTAAACAAAGAAATTAAAAGGCCCACAGCATATAATCGGGCTATATCCAAGCAGTTTTTAAGAACGTAACCTACATGGCGAAATTGAATTACTTTCTGGACCAACAAACGCAACCAGACATGAACATTATGCACCTTCCTAGTCTTGATGTATGTCGTCATACAGATGAGGACGTTAAGGCAGCCTTTAGGTCCGACCCATCATGCACTGCAGTTTTTTGCAAATTCCTCAGATGGAAAACCATTAAATACCTCTTCTATTACCTTATATTACCTTATATTCATGTAATAAATATACAAATATCAATTAGTTGGAAATCAGCCAGACAGACGTAATTACTACAAATGGTTTCCACTGTATTTGTGACTCTGAGTGCCGCAGGCTTGGATGCAGTGCCGCACCATTTTGTAAGGCATGCACTGGCCAATCATGTAGCACTTCTCTCATAAATATTAATGAGACATCACCTACCACCCTGCAAAAAAGAAATTTGCCGCTCGTCCCCCTGCACATGAACCAACATGGCTGTCTCAACCAGCGGAGCTCCGGAGCCTCTGGAGAAACACGCGGCAAAAAAGGCTCGCATACGGTCTTCCAGAGTTTGGGAATACTTCAGTCATGACACCTTTTCTGCGCCTCTACTGTAGCTGGCGTTAATGACGCTGTTTCAGCCATTTTATATTTTCTGTTTACTTATTCTGTCATGTAAGACTGAGACAAATTATCGTTTACGACTATTCTTACACACTGTAGCCTGACTTGCTGACTTAAGTAAGCTTAACTATAAGCTACCTTTGCTAGTGTTTGTGAATAACATGTTTCTCTAGTTATGAAATTATTCCATGTTTTAGCATCTGTTTCAACATTAAAGTCAAATTGGTATATTGAAATATGTAAAAACTATTGAACTATTAGCTTAAGTCTAACATAGAAAATCCTACTGAATCTCTTAAGATTTTCCTTTTTTGTTAATGCACTAATGTTTAAGAAGTGTCTTAAATTGAATTTCAGATTTGTGTGTGGGTGGGAGTGGGTGAATTGTATTAAATTCATACATTCATTCTTTTGGCTCAGACATTACTGACCTAAAACAAATTGCGGCATTGGGTAAGTGCTTAAATTAGCTACTAAATGGCAAAAAATATTCTAAATATCACATTTTCCATTCTTCGGTATAATTTTAATGAATCACCTATGCTGCCAAACATTAACGCATAGATTGTCACAACACTCTATGTTTTAGTTCTTCTTTATGTGTATAGGACGGTGTGATGGTTCTGGTGGTGGGTGTGGCCGACGCTGCTCGCGATGTTTGGCTATGCTGCAGTCCCAGGGACCAAGTTGGAACACATTTCCACCTTCAAGCTTAGGTGGAAAAACGGCACCGAGACCCAGCAGCAGGACAACTTCTTGTCCAGACAACCAGCCCTGCTTCATCATTGAAGTAAGCCCTGTGAACAGGAGCGAGATGTACTTCTGCAGTGGATGTTATAGCGGAAAGAACATCCCCATCCTCACGTCTGCCGGAGTGCCCCCTCAAGTGGGTGTGTGACTTAACTCGATGGATGAATTGGACAGAATGTACTGTTACTAGAGGTCGACCGATATGGGTTTTTCAAGTCAAGGGTCAGGCGATGGCCGATATATGCTGCTGATTTTTTTTGGCCGATAATTGGACGTTTTCCCCTCTATTTGCATGGTAAAATATCACACTAATAATAACAAACGATACACAAAATTTCTCAATTTAGCATTTATTGAATACTCAACTTGGAAACAATAACACATTTATAAACAATAAAAATAGCAGCATCAGAATCTCTGTTAGTGCACAATATAGCAGCAAACTCCTCATGTTTGACGGAAGGAAATTTGTAAACAATACAAAAAGGAATAAGCATGTTATCTTTAGTTGTAATCCCACTTCCAGTCCCTGAGTCTTACTCACCACACTCATACTTCACAGCAAACAGACAGCAGTTAATTAACCAGAAGAGAAAAATGCAAAAACACAACAGAACTTGTAAATAATAACAAACTAATAGACAATAAAAATAGCAGCATCAGAATCTCTATTAGTGCCAAATATAGCAGCAAACTCCTCATGTCTGACGGAAGGAAAATTTGTAAATACACAAAGGAATGAGCACATCTTCAGTTTTAATCCCATTTCCAGTCCCTGAGTCTTCCTCATCCCACAAGCAGGCAAGGCATGTCACCCCGGTTGTGTGACACTTATTTTATATAATAAAATAAGTGCCCCCTGCGGCCCCAGAGCCCGAGCAGCCGTCTCCGCTGCCTGCAGCTACCGCGCCCACGTCCGAGGCGCTTTCCCTGCCTGCAGCTCCCGGGCAGGCGCCCCCTCTGCAGCCTGCAGCTCCAGTCCCTGGCCCCACTCCAGTCCCTTCTCCCCCTGTGACTCTGGTACCCTCACCCCGACGAGCCCGACCCCGGCCGCAGGTCCTTATGTCTGTGTCCCATAAGGGGAGAGGACACAGACGCACGGCTGGGGTCCCACCCGCCCAGCCCCCTGGCTCGCCCTCCCTCGCCGGCGCTAGGGCTTGGTCGGCACCTGCGGGTCCTGGCCCTCCGGGTCGGCTGTCGTCTGCGGGTCCCCCTCCGCGGCCTCGTCGCCCTGCCTCGGTCCCTCCTCCGGCGTCTTATCGGTTGCCTGCGGGCCCCCCGACGGCGGCTCCTCATTCGCCTGCTGGTCCTCCCGCTCTGGCGTGTCGGAGGACGTCGCCGTCTGCTGCGGCTCCCCCTCTCTCCTTGCCCTCGCCAGGGTCCCTTCCAGCTCCTTCGTCCCCTTCCCTGGTCTCCCCTCCGACTCCCTCCTTCGTCCCTGCGTCTGTCCCTCACCCCGTCTCCTCGGCCCCTCCGGCTCCGGCCTCCCGGCCGCCTGCAGCCCTTCCGGCTGCCTCCCGTCGCCCGCTGGGTCTCCCTCGGGCTCCTCTTGGTTCCCCCTCCTTCTCTCCCTGGCCTTCCGTCTTTGTCCCTCCTGCCTCTGCTCCCCCTCGCTTTGTTCCTCCTGTCTCTGTCCCTCCTCTCTTTGTCCCTCGTCCCTCTGGCTTCTGCTCCTCTTTCCCCGATGTTCCCTTCGTTCACTCCCGGTCCTTTTGTCCTGCCTGTTCCCTCCGTGTCCCCCTTTCTGATCTGTTTCTCTGCCTTTCCTGTCTTATGTCAAGTCTTGTCCTGGCTCCTTCCCCTGTGCCAGTTCTGTCTGTCCGTTCTGTTCCCTGTCCCTCATTAATGAGGTTTTATATAGATATACATATATGCCCGGCTTGTCCGCTCCTCGTGTGTGCCACGCCCCCTGATTACCCACGTGTGCTTCCCTGATCGTCTCCTGCTTTGCCCGATTACTTTGATTAGTCATGACCTATTTTAAGTCCTGGTCTTACCTGTTTGCCCTGTCCGTCATTGTAGTTTGTCAATGCCTGCGTTCCGTCCTGCTCTACCCGCTCCGTTTCCCCGATTAAAGACCCGTTTTCACAAACACAAAAAAAACTATATGTATACATATACATACACTGAACAAAAATATAAACGCAACACTTTTGTTTTTGCTCCCATTTTTCATGAGATGGACTTAAAGATCTACAATTCATTCCAGATACACAATATTACCATTTCTCTCAAACATTTCTCACAAATCAGTCTAAATGTGTGATAGTGAGCACTTCTGCTTTGCTGAGATAATCCATCCCACCTCACAGGTGTGCCACATCAAGATGCTGATCTGACATCATGGGTAGTGCACAGGTGTACCTTATACTGCCCACAATAAAAGGCCACCCTGGAATGTGCAGTTTTGTCTCACAGCAAAATGCCACAGATGCCACAAGCATTGAGGGAGCGTGCAATTGGCATGCTGACAGCAGGAATGTCAACCAGATCTGTTGCTCGTGCATTGAATGTTCATTTCTCAACCATAAGCCGTCTCCAAAGGCGTTTCAGAGAATATGGCAGTACATCCAACCGGCCTCACAACCGCAGACCACGTGTAACCACACCAGCCCAGGACCTCCACATCCAGCAGGTTCACCTCCAAGATCGTCTGAGACCAGCCACTCAGACAGATGATGCACGGCCCCATGTTGCAAGGATCTGTACACAGTTCTTGGAAGCTGAAAATGTCCCAGTTCTTGCATGGCCAGCATACTCACCGGACATGTCACCCGTTGAGCATGTTTGGGATGTGCTTGACCGGCGTATACGACAGCGTGTACCAGTTCCCACTAATATCCAACAACTTCGCACAGCCATTGAAGAGGAGTGGACCAACATTCCACAGGCCACAATTGACAATCTGATAAACTCTATGCGAAGAAGATGTGTTGCATTGTATGAGGCAAATGGTGGTCACACCAGATACTGACCGGTTCTGAGTCCCCAGACCCCCAATAAAGCAAAAAACTGCACATTCCAGGGTGGCCTTTTATTGTGGGCAGTATAAGGTACACCTGTGC
This sequence comes from Brienomyrus brachyistius, assembly GCF_023856365.1. Classification (NCBI taxonomy): domain Eukaryota; kingdom Metazoa; phylum Chordata; class Actinopteri; order Osteoglossiformes; family Mormyridae; genus Brienomyrus; species Brienomyrus brachyistius. The sequence continues at coordinate 907,581 of NW_026042352.1, read as the reverse complement.
ACTACCCATGATGTCAGATCAGCATCTTGATGTGGCACACCTGTGAGGTGGGATGGATTATCTCAGCAAAGCAGAAGTGCTCACTATCACACATTTAGACTGATTTGTGAGAAATGTTTGAGAGAAATGGTAATATTGTGTATCTGGAATGAATTGTAGGTCTTTAAGTCCATCTCATGAAAAATGGGAGCAGAAACAAGAGTGTTGCGTTTATATTTTTGTTCAGTATATATATTTATGGGTGTATCGAGACTAGATGGTCAGTATGGATAACTAAGGTGCACTAAAACTGGGTGAGCAGGCAAGGCATGTCACCCAGGTTGTGTGACAATTATTTTATATAAATGTATATATGTATATATATATTCCATCCACCATCCCTCCTTTACGGAGAACTGCGTTATTTTTATTGTCCATTACGAAAAAAATAAAAAAACTATATATATATATATATATATACATATATATTTATGGGTGTATCGAGACTAGTTGGTCATTATGGATAACTAAGTTGCACTAAAATTGGGTGAGCAGGCAAGGCATGTCACCCAGGTTGTGTGACAATTATTTTATATATATGTATGTATATATTCCATCCACCATCCCTCCTTTACGGAGAACTGCGTTATTTTTCTTTTCTATTGCTAATAAAAAAACTATATATATGTACATATATATATATATATATATGGGTGTATCGAGACTAGATGGTCAGTATGGATAACTAAGGTGCACTAAAATTGGGTGAGCAGGCAAGGCATGTCACCCAGGTTGTGTGACAATTATTTTATATATATGTATATATATATTCCATCCACTATCCCTCCTTTATGGAGAACTGCGTTATTTTTATTGTCTATTGCAAAAAAAAACACAAAAAAACTATATATATATATATATATACACATATATATTTATGGGTGTATCGAGACTAGTTGGTCATTATGGATAACTAAGGTGCACTAAAATTGGGTGAGCAGGCAAGGCATGTCACCCCAGTTGTGTGACAATTATTTTATATAAATGTATATATATATTCCCTCCACCACCCCTCCTTTACGGAGGACTGCTTTATTTTTAATATCCATTGCGAAAAAAAAACACAAGAAAAAGAAAAAATATCTATATATATACATATATATATATATATATATATATATATATATATGGGTGTGTCGAGACTAGATGGTCAGTATGGATAACTGAGGTGCACTAAAATTGGGTGAGCAGGCAAGGCATGTCACCCAGGTTGTGTGACAATTATTTTATATATATGCATATACATATTCCATCCACCATCCCTCCTTTATGGAGAACTGCGTTATTTTTATTGTCTATTGCAAAAAAAAAACAGAAAAACTATATATATATATATATATATATATACATATATATTCATGGGTGTATCGAGACTAGATGGTCATTATGGATAACTAAAGTGCACTAAAATTGGGTGAGCAGGCAAGGCATGTCACCCAGGTTGTGTGACAATTATTTTATATAAATGTATATATATATATATATATTCCATCCACCATCCCTCCTTTACGGAGAACTGCGTTATTTTTCTTTTCTATTGCTAATAAAAAAACTATATATATATACATATATATTTATGGGTGTATCGAGACTAGATGGTCATTATGAATAACTAAGGTGCACTAAAATTGGGTGAGCAGGCAAGGCATGTCACCCCGGTTGTGTGACAATTATTTTGTATATATATTCCATCCACCATCCCTCCTTTACGGAGGACTGCTTTATTTTTAATATCCATTGCGAAAAAAAAACACAAGAAAAAGAAAAAATATCTATATATATATACACATATATATATATATATATATATATATATATATATATATATATATATATATATGGGTGTGTCGAGACTAGATGGTCAGTATGGATAACTAAAGTGCACTAAAATTGGGTGAGCAGGCAAGGCATGTCACCCAGGTTGTGTGACAATTATTTTATATAAATGTATATATATATATATATATATATATATATATATATATATATATATATATATATATATATATATATATATATATATATTCCATCCACCATCCCTCCTTTACGGAGAACTGCGTTATTTTTCTTTTCTATTGCTAATAAAAAAACTATATATATGTACATATATATATATATATATATATGGGTGTATCGAGACTAGTTGGTCATTATGGATAACTAAGTTGCACTAAAATTGGGTGAGCAGGCAAGGCATGTCACCCAGGTTGTGTGACAATTATTTTATATATATATGTATATATATATTCCCTCCACCACCCCTCCTTTACGGAGGACTGCTTTATTTTTAATATCCATTGCGAAAAAAAAACACAAGAAAAAGAAAAAATATCTATATATATATACATATATATATATATATATATATATATATATATATATATATATATATGGGTGTGTCGAGACTAGATGATCAGTATGGATAACTAAAGTGCACTAAAATTGGGTGAGCAGGCAAGGCATGTCACCCAGGTTGTGTGACAATTATTTTATATAAATGTATATATATATATATATATATATATATATATATATATATATATATATATATATATATATATATATATATATATATATATTCCATCCACCATCCCTCCTTTACGGAGAACTGCGTTATTTTTCTTTTCTATTGCTAATAAAAAAACTATATATATGTACATATATATATATATATATATATGGGTGTATCGAGACTAGTTGGTCATTATGGATAACTAAGTTGCACTAAAATTGGGTGAGCAGGCAAGGCATGTCACCCAGGTTGTGTGACAATTATTTTATATATATATGTATATATATATTCCCTCCACCACCCCTCCTTTACGGAGGACTGCTTTATTTTTAATATCCATTGCGAAAAAAAAACACAAGAAAAAGAAAAAATATCTATATATATACATATATATATATATATATATATATATATATATATATATATATATATATATATATATATATATATATATATATATGGGTGTGTCGAGACTAGATGGTCAGTATGGATAACTAAGGTGCACTAAAATTGGGTAAGCAGGCAAGGCATGTCACCCAGGTTGTGTGACAATTATTTTATATAAATGTATATATATATATATATATTCCATCCACCATCCCTCCTTTACGGAGAACTGCGTTATTTTTCTTTTCTATTGCTAATAAAAAAACTATATATATATGTACATATATATATATATATATGGGTGTATCGAGACTAGTTGGTCATTATGGATAACTAAGTTGCACTAAAATTGGGTGAGCAGGCAAGGCATGTCACCCAAGTTGTGTGACAATTATTTTATATATATGTATATATATATTCCATCCACCATCCCTCCTTTATGGAGAACTGCGTTATTTTTATTGTCTATTGCAAAAAAAAAAACAAAAAAAACTATATATATATATACATATATATATATGGGTGTATCGAGACTAGAAGGTCATTATGCATAACTAAAGTGCACTAAAATTGGGTGAGCAGGATAGGCATGTCACCCCAGTTGTGTGACAATTATTTTATATATATGTATATATATATATATATTCCCTCCACCACCCCTCCTCTACGGAGGACTGCTTTATTTTTATTTCCATTGCAAAAATAAAAAATTTTAAAACACAAAAAAAAAAAAAAACGAAAATAATAATAATAAAAATAATTTTGAATGTGTATTCAAATAAGTTTGAATGTGTGTGAACTATATATAAATATATATATACACATGCATATACAGAAATATATACACACACACACATATATATATATACACACACACACACAGACACACACTCATATAAACACATACACACACTGTGTACAGTCTTATGCAAAGGTTTGGCACCCCTTGACAAATAACATCTTTTCAATTACAAAAGCAACAATATCAGTTAATACAGTCTCTTTAGGAACTGGGGGAAAAATACACAATATTTTCAGCAAACATTGATGAATAGTTACTTTTTATGCCATAAATTGAACAAAATTACAAAATAAAAACATTATTATGGCACTCTGCAAAAGTTTGGGCACCCTACGTAATCAGTACTTAGTAACACCTCCTCTGCCAGATATCACAGCTTACAAGCGCTTCTTATAGCCAGCTGAAAGGCTTTCAGTTCTTGTACTTGGGATTTTCTCACATTCTTCCTTGCAAAAGGCTTCTAGTTCTGTAATATTCTAATATATCAAGGGCTGTATTGTCAAATAGGAGATCGGCAGCATTCTCCCACCTGAGAAAACTGTACTACAATGCCCTTGATAGTGTGTAGAAACACACTCGTCAGCTCTAGTCCTCCTGTAACAACGCAAAAGGACTGGCAACCCTCAGGTATTTATGCGTGCGATTGTATGATAAATTCACCCTGACAGTCTCACACTTCTCTTGGTACCAACAGGTCTCATGGAATATATAAAAGGCAACTGCAACAATTATACTCGGCACTAAACATCGAGGCACGGAAATGCAGCAGAGCTTGTGTATTTCTCAGGATGCATTCTAGTAAAATGCCCGGAAAATGAGCTAAAGACATATTTCAAGGGGCACTATATAAAACCGATGGAAATTTTACTGATTAAATAAAAGGAAAAGCATCGTTTGAAAAATCACAAATGTTTCTAAGATTCAATGCATCGCTTTTTGACCACATCATAGCGATGAACACATCATTGTTCCTGACAATGTCCTAATACAGAAATAAAACTTTATGTTGGTAAACTCAAAAAGCCTTCAGCTGTCACACTGGCTAACGATCTCAAACGATTATAAAGCAGCATTTTGAAAAGCGCTGTTTTAAAATAACAGATACAACACTTACCTTGTCTTCTGGCCAAATGCTTTTCACGGCTTGGCACTCCAACGGTGCTGAAACGAAATTTGTATTTCCTCCTACCTCGTTGGCCCTTCAGTTCTTCTTTTCTCCCTTTGGATGTTTTTTTCCTTCTTCTTTGGATATTGTTTTTTATTTTTGTTTGTTTTTTTTTACTTTGCATGTTTTTCCTTCTTCGGATATTATTTTTTTGGCTTATTTTTTTAGACGATGTTTTTTTCGTCTTCTTTAAAAATTGATTTTTTTCGTCTTCTTTAAATATTGTTTTTTTTTTCATCCTTTTGATGTTGTTTTACGGAACAAGAGCCGTACAGTGCTACTCTATCAGGAGGTAGCGCCAACTGAACGCCTTGAAGCAGTACCCAGCTCTTTTATAGGGAGCGTCAACCCGAAGTCAAGTTCTAGAACGTTGCACTCACTTTTCATTGGTTTCCCAGCTATGCTGTCAGAATAATGTTTGCTGATTGGTCGAAAATTTTAAAACGTACCCGAGTACTGTAAAAAAAACTCAAGATCTTGCTACCCTACGGAGCACCCATAAGGTGATTTTTTTTATACGTTATATGCAGCTATTTGTAGCAGGCCGTAATTAGACTAATCCACCCTTTGTCAATAAAGCCAACAAGAGAACAGGTTGCCCAAAGTTTGCTCAGGTACACGCCACAGCACAACCTTAAAAACACATCCAGCACAAATCACACTAGTGAATGACACAGCAAATCACAGCAATAAAAAAGACCCCTATGGGCAATCCAGCACCCAGACTACAGGTGCCAAAAGGCCCAGCCTGCCTAATAATGAACCCAAAATATACATACAACAAAGAAAAAGACACAAACAAAAAAGAAAATAAAACTAGCCAGCTGCTCCCACTAAACCCCGCTCCCGAGGCCACTAAGCCGGCTGGCTTGATAATACACGATACAACCTCAGATAAAACATATTAAAGCAACACCAGGGAGGTTTACAACCTGATCCTTAAAATTATCGACCCGTAATTCCACCTTGAAAACCCCTAAAGAACAGTAGTTTACCCCATGACTCACTGCCCCATTCAAACAAAAAAAAAACAGGTTTTTGGGGTAACCTTTAGGTCAGCTCTTCAAAACCAGGTATGAGGACTCTTCAGCTAATCAGTCCTCTAATTAGAAATCTAATTAGGGAGTTGCAGCGAAAACCTGCATACACACCGGCCCTTTGCGGATAAGATTGTTCACCCCTGAAACAAGCAAACAGAAAGGCTGCTACACTGCAAATTCAATATGCCCGCCGATGCTCCACCAAATCTATCAGGACCCTGCCTGTCTTTCCCGTGCCTGCTCCTTTGCCAATATGCCCTACCATCGGAACATGCACAGCCATCTCGCCCCGGCTATGCCTCCAGTCCGAACTGCAGTTCCTATACCTGCCTATAATTGCCTGGCTACAATCCATCCCCCAAAATGAAATTGATGACCCAACGATCACAGCTAAGAATTCTATCCCCAAACCACTGGTCTTCCTCCCCAACCGAACGATCATTCACTGACCGTGGTAACTTATAAGGGTTGGTATGATGACCAGTGGTGGACCTCACCGAACGTTTAACTGGTCTCTACACCTCGGGGGGGACATAACCTCCTCCATTATACGAGGCCTACTTGTGGATGCTCTATTGCGACCCCTCCCACCAGCCCTGTCCCCGTAAAATCACAGAGTCCTCATCCGATTCCATTTCTGTTGCCCCTGTGGGCAACCCAGACTCAGGAGACATTACCAGAACATCTTCCCCTGACATAACAACCCCCTGTGGTACTGGACGCAACTCTGTTCGGTGAACTTGACGGACAACCCCGTCCCCCTCCATTGGAGTTGCAGAGTAAACTGCACCCTGATCTTGGGGACACCGAACTACCATATACAAACAGGCATCCCAATGATCCTGTATTTTACCTCGAACATGGTTCCGCAAACACACCAGCTGACCTTCATCAAACCCCTAATCATTAACCAACTCATTGTGTTTCCGATTTCGTGGTGTGGCTTGTTCCTCCAACTAAGCCTTCACATACTCTTGAAGCACCTGCAAACTTTCCTGATGGTTTTGTACCCATTCCTCCAAAGGTCCACCATACTGACTGATCCCGGCAGGAGCCTGAAGATAGTGTATCGGTAATCGAGGCTCACAGCCAGACCTTAAATAAAAAGGCATCATCCAGTCATTTGTTGGGGTGTAGTATTGTAAGCTTCTCTGCTGGAGGAAGTGTGTGAAGCAAATTGTGCAAAAAAAATATTAAAGCAACACCAGGGAGGTTTACATCTAGATCCTTAAAATGATCGACCTGCAATTCCACCTTGAAAATCCAATTACCATATAAAGGATACAAGATGTAAAGATGACAAATGACATGGCACACATTTGTTGTTTAGACTGTTGTGTCAGGTTAATTGAAAGCTGAAGGATCTTAGTGTTTACTAGTCTAAGTAACAGAATGTCTAAACACTGTGCTTGCCTTTATGGGTTTTTAAGCAGAACATATAGGTATAGAAACATATTAACATTACGTTTCACGATTCACTGACTGGAGAATAGGAGAATATACACATCAATATTACTACTTAAGTTAACTAACCCTAATCCCAACCCCTATTGGCACGGAGCCCGCCAGGGTTCAGGTGAGATATAAATCTGTAATCTGTATCAATGGTTTTGCTATCCATACCCACCCTATTAATGTTAGCTTCCCAGGGTTTCTTGTTAGACAAGCTCTGTGTCTCTCTATACCCCCATTTACTGCACGACTGATTGTCCATTTATAAAGAATCAAATAGGGTGAAGATGGTTTTAGTTTACAATTACTCTGGAAGGTGACCAGATTAAAAAAAACTAAATACCATGCCTACGTGTATGTAATCTCCATCACAGTCCCCATTTTCCCCATAATCCTCGTTTTGATAGTGCCAATTTGTGTAATGTGAGTTTTTTTTTTTTTTTTTTAAAAACTGTTATAGAAGAACATACTGGATGCCACATGTGTACAATTACCCCTTTCTTATTAGTGGGGTCCGTTGTGTCAGCTACAGCCTTTACTAACATACACATAAGTATACAGTCTTACAGCACTTTTGTTTTCCTTTTGTATTTAATGGTTTTCCATTTAGGGGGCAGCATGGTGGTGCAGTGGTTAGCACTGTTGCCTCACACCTCTAGGGCCCGGGTTCGAGTCTCCACCTGGGTCACATGTGTGTGGAGTTTGCATGTTCTACCCATGTCATCGTGGGGTTTCCTCCGGGTACTCTGGTTTCCCCCACAGTCCAAAAACATGCTGAGGCTAATTGGAGTTGCTAAATTGCCCATAGGAGTGTATGCGTGAGTGAATAGTGTGTGAGTGTGCCCTGCGATGGGCTGGCCCACCATCCTGGGTTGTTCCCTGTCTCGTGCCCATTGCTTCCGGGATAGGCTCCAGACCCCCCGCGATCCAGTAGGATAAGCGGTTTGGAAAATGGATGGATGGATGGACAGTTTTCCATTTGAGGAATTAGCAAAAAACTGCAGTGCATGATGGGTAGGATCTAAAGGCTGCCTAACGCCCTTAATTTGTTTGCAATTTCGCCAGGTAGGCTACCTTCTTTAAACTGCGTTTTGCTAGACTACACATTTCGCGTGTTCGCGAAAACGACTTCATTTATTTTCTTATTGATTTATCGACAAACACTCTATTGATCCCCATTGTCACAATGACACATGTTCACTAATGACGAGAACTATTCTATTTTTCATGCCGGGGGTCCTTCAAATCTTACATTTACAAATCTTGTTCTTGTTCTCTGCTTTCTCCTTTCTCGTTCCCGTAGATATATATTATTATACGGAGATTTACGGAGTCTTCAAAGACGGTCCGGCTCCAGGATCACTGTTGCTGTGGTGTAGATCAGCTGATCTGTAGTACATCTTCTAGTAGACCTTCTGAGGGTACTTCACGCATTCTTGGTCGGAGGGTCCAGGTTTCCAGCTTAGCTTATTTCTTATTTCTCAGGTCAGCTGCTCTTGTATTCAGCCTACTAATATATATGGGGCTTGGTACCCAATCTCGGAATGTGGGGATGATGATATCTCCCCCCTGACCTGTCGTCCTGGCTCCCCCTTGTCGTAGCAATCGTGTTGTACCTCATCAATCTCTAGTTGTGATAGCAGTTGTTTCTGGCCACAACCGGGATTCGAACCCCGGTCTCCCGTGTGAAAGGCGGCGATCTTACCACTACACTATCCAGCAACTATATAATATAATATATATATATATTATAAGGGAGATTTACGGGAAAATAATACGGGAGGACGGCGGGAAAGAGAAGTAAAATACGGTAGTTTCCCGGCCAAAACGGGAGACTTGACAGCTATGGTCAGCAGGCTGTCTCTGGCCACGCCCCCTACAGTCGGTCCGGCCCCTGGCTTTTCCAGCGTGTTCGCGAAAACGACTTCATTTATTTTCTTATTGATTTATCGACAGACCATCATACTTTTTAGACGTTATAATAACAACACTCTATTGATCCCCAAAGAGAGAAATTCTCTCCTTGCCTGCCCCCTCTTACTGTCCATGATACACAAGCACATATGTAGAAAAACGTCAGCTTGGAAGCCAAGGCTGGACTTAACCTACTCTATTCTGGTATTCTGTTCTCCCAAGTAAGGCGTGGGTTCGAATCCAACTTCCGACAAAAGTTCTTCAATCGCTACAGCACAATTTGAGCCACTGATCGGCTTTAATTGCTTTGTTTTATTTTTGCGTTTCAGGCAAAACTACATAACACTTAAAGACACTTCGGGCATGCAAATGGAGAACGAAATTATAGTTATACCGAATCTCCTACACACAATACCAAGGTTACCAACTTTGGTCAGCTGGCCGGAGTGAGACGTTCAATTCCCGTAAGATTTCTTTGCGCCAGCCTGAGAGTCTGAAAACACGTCACACCAGATGCATGAGAGATGGAAACCTGGGATATTCAGTCGAATCAGATCAAATATGATGCTAAGTTAGTACTAAGTTAAAATATGTTCCGCACTTGTAACATGCACCCATGATTTGGAACAGCAGCATACCTGTCAAGGTTTGGATTTGAAAATAAAGGAAATTTTCCGGCACCCGCCGTGAGCCATCCCACCACCGCAACCAGGCTCCAGTATCAACAACAACAAACAAACAAATTTATTTTTATATAGCGCATTATCACAACATTACATTGTCTCAAAGCGCTTTACAGTATCCTCACCCAAAGCCCCCAGTGAGTAAGCCATAGGCGACAGTGGCAAGGAAAAACTCCCTAGAAGGAAGAAACCTTGAGAGGGACCAGACTCAAAGGGGAAGCCCATCCTCCAGGGGCCGGCAGGGATAGTCAAATAGAGAGAGGAGAGCAAGGAAGATAAGCCAATGCCGAAGCCGAGTCTTCTTCCAATTGCCAGGCAACCAGAGGTAAGGCAGCGGGTCATACATGGAAGATCAGAACGGCGAGCTGGATGCAGGGACGTCACTGGTGGTGGTCGGGTGTGCTGGATATCTTGATAGATTGAGGTCTCCAGGCATCACCCCCAGGAGGAGTAGGGGAAATAAAATGTACAATTAGGCATAGTAGAGGAGGCTATTGGCAGTGCTAAAAGCTAGGTGAGTACAATATGAAGTGCAATCTGCAAGCTCCGGCAGATATGGCTATGGCAGCATCAGTAGGAGGGAGAGGCAAGTGGGAATGCCGGCATGGGGAGTCCCTGAAATGTCAGCACTCCAGTTCCACAAGAGATTGCAAAGCTAGAGTGACAGCACTGACAATCCAGTTCATCCAAAGCCAATGGCACCGATCCCCACCCAGCTCTACACCTCACACTACAGGTCTGCCTGGGAGTGAAGAGTTAGCTAGGGCTAGAACTAGTGTCCCTATACGCTAAACTAAACAGGTGTGTTTTTAGTCTGGACTTGAGTTTTTAGTCTGGACAGAGCACGTTACTGACACACACATCTTCTTCGCAATGTTGCACACCTCTTTAAAATTTGCCTTTGTGATCTCCGATTGCCTCAATCGGACATCATTAGTGCCGACGTGGATAACTATCTGAGAGTATTTACGTTTACTTTTAGCCAGCACTTTTAAATTTGCCGAGATGTCGGTCGCTCTGGCACCCGGGAGACAATTTACAATGGTCGCTGGAGTCGCTACTCTCACGTTTCTTAGAATAGAATCACCAATTATTAGAGCACTTTCAACAGGCGTCTCAGTGGGAGTTTCACTGAGTGGGGAGAACCTGTTGGAAACGCGGATAGGCGAATGGTGCCGGTGTAAGTTTGGTTTGGATTTGCGACTATGCCGCCGGGTCGTCACCCACTCGCCTTGCTGCGAAGGCTCTGCTGCCGGAGCAGGGGGAGACTTACTGGCTATCGCGGACATATCCGGAGCCGCTAATACTGAGTCAATAAAACTTTCATTCTCCTGAATGTTATGTAACGTCCGGATACGTCCCTCTAACACTACAATCTTCTCCGTCAGTCTAGCGACTAACTGACACTTCTCACATGTATAAATACCGCTAATGACTGGAGAAGAATAGCTAAACATATTACACTCAGAACACGGAACAGTAGACATGGCGTTGTACTTACGTAAACTGAGGCTGTAAGGCTGGAAGCACCTTCTTAATTGAACGAAGATCGTGGGTCGGTACTTGCGTAGGTGATTAATCCGTCGGGGTCTGGGAAATTTTATTTATTTATTTTGGAGGATTATTAATCTTGCGAAGCTTTTTCCCAATGACTTAACTCGAATTATTATTTAGGTGATATCTATGGTTTCAAAGTTCGCGCGCTAGCAGTCAGTATCACTCTCGCAGGAAACAGGAAACAACGGAAATGACCACGTGTATCCCTTACATTTTAAGACAGGAAATATAAAATAATATAAATTATATAAAATATAATATAAATATAAATATAAATATATAAAATATATAAAATATAAAATAACCATTTGTCATTTATTTTCTATTAATTTTTCATGTTCACTCATGCGGCTCTGTCATTCACTAATGACTTGGATTTTTCATGCCGACTGACATCGTTCCTTCCCCGTGGGAGACAAATCTTACAGAACGCGTGACCCATCCTGCTCCTCTTCAGGAAAGTAAATTCGTCATCTTCGTCATCACCCCTTAAAACAATTACTGAAGCGAGACGGCGCACGCGTTACGGCGACAGATTTAAATTGTGAGTGCACTATATCTCGTCGCAAATGGTGCTTAACCACGGCGGGTCTGAAGCACAGGAGACTCCCAATTTCTAAATGACACACACTTGGCTCACAGCGCAAAGTTGTGTTAAACTTGCTTTGTCTAAAGCAGGCACACACATACGAGTATGATCCTGATAGGTAACTAAGCTATCGGTCTTATGTCCAAGCGCAACATAATTTAGGTTAGAACCTCATAACAAGTATTCCCGTTCGCTAATAGAGAGATCTCTCCCAGGATATATAGAAACGGAGACACTCGTCCGAATTGAACCTGGAAACAAAGCGCTACATCTGAGAATCTCGTCAGACATAGGGTTAAAGTTTACTGCAGTTTAATACGAAAGAACTACAATGAAATCACCGAAAATAAAACAAAATAATATAACTACTAATAATAGAAATAAAAATAACTATAATAAGCCCATATGATCCCGCTTAAATGCCTTCAGATTGCCATGAGTGCGACTTTTGCAACCAGTTGACAGTAGCGCTTCTTCACTGCACGTTCAGTCATAAAAAGTTTAAATTGTGTGCTCAGAATAAGTTTAAACCTTGTGCCTTGTGATTATTAACCAATTTTTATGCTGAATGGTCGGCTCAAACTCAATTGCGAAACACCGTGAGTCTGTTAATGTGTGACTTAAATGGAACTCATTAATAACCAGTATCACGTAATAACCTGGGTTAGAATAGAAGGCTTGTCCAACGAGCTGCGTCACCAGGTAATGTAAACGATCGGTAGCGAAGCTCCCCTCACGGCCAATGAGAGAGAGTCTCGCGATATTTCAGGCGAATTTGAGGTTTCAGAGCGTAGATCGCACAGGCAGGGATTCTTGTGAGCACTCAATGAACGGAGGCTGAAGTTGTGTAAAAGACATGCATTTATTCCTATAACTAACATAAGACAGACATTACACCTAACAAACAATAAACACGAAATAACGGAGTGGACACAAACAATGTAATCATGAAAATGCAATGACCAGATTTAAAATGAGTAACCTTAAAAGGGAAAATACTGTTCTGCAAAGCAAGCAATTTGTGGAAATACTGTCCTAAAGTAATATAGCAGGTGAATAGGAGTTTAGGTTGTTATAAATGAAAGGAAGTTTGTTTACTTGGTTGCAGAGTGGGGGGGGGGGGGTCTTGGCAGTTGGTTGCGGAGGCTGATGAGCTGATGGGTGATGGCACTCAGGGAGGCGCGGTGTTTGCAGCGGTTGTTGGAGTGGAGCCCCTCTGATTCCCTCTCCTGGTGAAGCTTGGGCTTGGTTGCAGTTCTCTGTCCAGCTGGGTCTTCACTGATAGGCTTCAGGAGGGCTTCTTGTGGGCTTCTCTTCTCTTGGGCTGATGTTCTCTGCCTCTCTTCGTGCTGATGGTCTTTTGTTTTCTCCTCCCTTCTGTTTCTCCTCTCCTGGCTTTGTTCTGAGGTGCCAGGTTTTATAGTGTAAAGTTCGTGAATAGGAGTGACCAGGAATTCGACTCCTGGACCAATGGCTGACCATCCATTTGGCGGGCTTTCGGAAGGGGGTCTGTATCAGTCCTTTTGAGATTTATGACCAGAGTGATTTCCCTTGTATTGATGATTTTCGTTAGGCTGGTGTAACTTTTGATATATTCACTTTCGTGGTAACCACTGACCAGATTTGGAAACTGGAGTGATTTTCCATCGGTTTGATACCAAACATGCCATAGCAGCCTAGCGGTTCACACCTCATACCATCTGTAATGATTAATTAATGATTACTTATATTATGTCGTTATGTTATATTACTCACACCTTATTTTATGCCTCACAATCTATATAATTGTAAATATACTGTGTAGCTGCTGGCGCGTTCCAAACTAAATCTCATTGTACTTACAATGTCAATAAAAACATCCATCCATCCATCTAGGCAGGCCAGTGTCGCCTCCATCCTTCCTGAAGTCAGTGATTCCTTTGTCTTTGTGCTGTTTAGTGCCAAATTGTTTGCTGAACTCCAACCTATCAGTTTCTGGACCTCATCTCTGTAAGCTGACTCATAAGAACCAAAGAGATTTACAAATGAGAGGAGGCCATTCGGCCCATCAAGCTCCTTTGAGGAGAACTTAGCTAATAGCTCAAAAATCTTATCTAGCTCTGATTTAAAAGAACCCAGGGTTTTAGCTTGTGTTACAATAACAGGAAGACTATTCCATACTCTAACTACACGCTGTGTACAGAAATGCTTCATCAAATTCGTTTTAAAATGTTCTCCAGCTAATTTCCACTTATGGCCACGAGTTCTGGTATTTAAACTAACATTGAAATAGCCATTTGGCTGAACAGCATCCAGACCTGTTAGAATCTTAAACACCTGGATTATGTCCCCCCTTAGTCTCCTTTGCTCGAGGCTAAACAGATTCAGCTCAGCTAACCTCTCCTCATTAGACATTCCTCTAAGACCAGGAATCATTCTCGTTGCCCTACGTTGCACCTTTTCCAAGGCAGCAATGTCCTTCTTAAGGTATGGTAACCAAACCCGCACACAATATTCTAGGTGGGGTCTTACCAAGGAATTATATTATCGTAGCATCACTTGCCTTGTCTTAAACTCCACACACCTAGAGATGCAATGTGCCTTCTCGCGTGGTGTTCCTGCAGAGGGAGTCTGTGAGTGCTGGAGATTGGGGGAGGGGGCAGTGTGGCTATGTCTGCTCTGTGTTCCTCCAGACGAGCAAAGAAGCTGTTTAGCTCCTTTGCTAAAAGGGCGTTGCTGTTAACAGTGACGGTGTTGTTGCCTTTGAAGTTTGTAATGTGTTGTATTCCCTGCCACACCCACTGTGGGTTGTTGTATGTGAAGTAGACCTCTATTTTCTGTTTCTCTGCCTGCCTGGCAACCTTGATGCCCCTATTCAGGTTAGCTCTGGCTGCACTCTGTGTTCTTGACTGCGCTGTCTTGTCCTGTAGTATTGTATTGTTGCTCTTGTGTTTATCTTGCACTTTCTCCCTCTGTTTGTGCTCCTTTCACTCTGTATAGTTCTATCTTGCCCGCACTTGTGTCATCTTGTGTTGTTTCTGTTTTTCTTCTTTGTGTTGCACCGTGGTCCAGGAGGAACAATGTTTCCTTTCACTGTGTACTGTGTATATTGCTGAAATAACAATAAACCCACTTGACCACCTGCCTCAATTCATCCTGAAGAGTTTTCCAATGTTGTTCAAAGGTCTGTTTGTTTCGAGTGAAGGACACGCCCCTGGACGTGCTGGATAAGGGGACCACAGATCAGTGTCCTCAGTCCTGCTTCTCCCTTCAAAGCTGAGAGGAAGATGACCCGCCTGCTGCTTCTGGTTTTGGCTTATGGAGCTCTGCTTATCTCCACAGAGGCCCAGCAAGATTACCACAGTCTCCCTGCACTCACAAGACGGCCATTAAACTCGCAGTCGAAAATGCTCATCAAGGAACCCGTCAGCACATGAATTTCTATAACATCCAGGGCCGTCCGAAGGTAACTGCTGAGAAAGTGTTTACAAAAGTGTGAAACTTTCATCATCTGCAAGCTGAACTAATGAGTATCACATTGATTTTGATGTTTTAATTTCAATGCATATGATGCTTAATGTCTCTTCACAATGAAAGTGATGGTTGTATATCTCAGCCCTGGTCAATTTTACCTTCTCACAGTTTCTCTCTGAATCTGCTGCAGTCAAGTCTGTGACAGTTTGCCATTTTTTGGGTGATTATTGTTTGTTATATTGCCTTTAAAACAGTTGTAGGCAATTTTGTATATAACGTGTTTATGTGATTTAGATCAGCAGTGAATACATTGACATTGAGATTCTCTTGAGAGCAACAAAATGTCCAAAGTCAACTGCAACAGACCATCGGGCTGACTGTATTTTCATGGACAAGAGGGTAAGTAAAGAGTCACTGTGACTGTGAGCATTGGACATATCAGTTAGCAAATTAATTTAGGTTCATGTTAACTTTTTTGATGCCCTGCGGGGGAAAGTTAGCCAACAATAAAGTAACAAATACATAGGTGGCCTCAAAGAGCCAGTTCCTTCACCTTATTCTCAAATTTTAGTAGGTTTACAGGCTTAAAGGCTGGATTACCAGGCAGAAGCAAATGCTAATCATCTGAGGGGTGACCTGTAGATTATGCTTCGAGCTATGAACCCTAGCTGGCCTTATTTAAAGACCTGTGGGCTGTACTACAAAGCGGGTTTTACATACCCAGAGTTAACTCAATCGAGCCAGGTTAACTAAAACTCATTGTTGAAATCAGCCTTAAATGGCAGTGTGGTGTTTTGTGGTGAAAGGGCAGGACTTAACTCTTGTTTTAATTAGAAAGCCAGTAATTAAACCTGGTCAGAGCAGGGTAGATGTGCAGTGTGAATTACCCTTTAAATTTACCTCTTTAAATAGTGAACTACAGGACCACTTAGCTTGATCGGAGGACAGTATTTTAATACAGAGCAGTGTTCAGTTAAACGGGATTTGTTGTTCATACTTTTAGATGAACTTGCTTTGTATAATATAGCCTTATGGTGACCCTGCTTTGGAAGCTCTTTCCTCTAAAATTGTTCTGTGTCATTAAACCCTGCACTCCAGCAGCTCTGCCTTAAATCATTAGATATATCTTTACTACACCTTCTCTCACTGTATTTATTGCCCACCACTCTTTAAATACTGTTTTTGTGTGTCTGTGTGTTTTTGCAGCCATTCATTAACTGTAGAGTTTGCAGCAGACGGTCTGGTAATGATCTTACACATCCATCAAATGACTGTGTACCAAACAAGAAAGTGGATGAAGTAAGTGTAGAGAGTCTTAGCATTATGGAAATGTAACAGGTGTGTGAATTGTGTCTAAACATGTGGTTAAACTTTGATTGTGTTTGTACATGCAAAAATTTGATCAGAGTACTGTTTATTAATGACAATGTTACTTTTAATCTGAACAACAGTGGCAGCACCAAGGAAAAGCTTGGGGGGGGGGGCTCTAGCTCCTCCTCCAATGACCATAGTACCCCCACAGCACCCCCAAAATATTGGTTTCATTTTTTCTTTAACTATCTGTAAAATCTGTATATTGTGTAAGACATTTTTGCGGTTTTTACAGCATACTTGTAGTGTATTTTTTCTTCAAAGTACACATAGAGGCTCTGTGAGCTAGACGTTAGAATTTCATATTTTATCCTATTTTATCCATGCTGTAGCTTATCGTGCTGTGTGCTTCTATACACCATCTACATAAGCTGAAAAGCTAAAGCACCCGGTCTAAATAATCTCACTCCCCTATAGCACCTGTAGCATTAAGTCACTGGCGCTGCCACTGCTGAATAAACGACTCCAATCTGACTAAACCGCTTAACTTTTCCTCCCCATGTTACATTTCAGGACAAACGACGTAATATGTGTCCTTCTGATAAACCTCTTCTCAGACCTAAAACTGCCTTGGCTTCCAAGGACACTAAAGAAGCTGAAGGAGACCGTCTGGCTGTTTCTGATGGCTGATGGTCCTGCAATGTGGACCAGAGGAGGAAACTGGGAGGGAAAATGCTTTGCTTTATATCATGCCCACCCAAAGCCCCCAGTGAGTAAGCCATAGGCGCCGATAGCATGGAAAAACTCCCAAGAAGGAAGAAACCTTGGGAGGGACCAAACTCAAAGGGGGAGCCCATCCTCCTGGGGCCGGCAAAGTGTAGGTGCAGGATCACAAAAAAACTTGACGAGAGAAACGAGAGAATTCGACTGTCCCTCACAAAAACTGTAAAGTTTTAGTGGCTAAATTGCTTTTTCTATGCCTTTTCAAACAGGAGGAGATTTGTTTGGCTATACGTAGAAATTTTCTATACAATTTAGACAGCACAGAATCATTAACCTACTTTAATGCATTTATTAATACAACCACATATTTCACACATTTTGACATCAGTCATGCAGTGAAGATACAGTCTCTTTATTTCTTGACGCCAACCCTCCCCATTAATCCGGGCTTGGGACCGACACCTAGTTGAGCTGGCTTTCTCCCTTAAGTGGCTGGGTTAGGCTAAACTATGCACATATTTATGAAGACTACTATAAATTTATAAAGACCTCCCTAAATATGTAGTCTAACAAAACGCAGTTTAAAGAAGGTAGCCTACCTGGTAAACAAAGAAATTAAAAGGCCCACAGCATATAATCGGGCTATATCCAAGCAGTTTTTAAGAACGTAACCTACATGGCGAAATTGAATTACTTTCTGGACCAACAAACGCAACCAGACATGAACATTATGCACCTTCCTAGTCTTGATGTATGTCGTCATACAGATGAGGACGTTAAGGCAGCCTTTAGGTCCGACCCATCATGCACTGCAGTTTTTTGCAAATTCCTCAGATGGAAAACCATTAAATACCTCTTCTATTACCTTATATTACCTTATATTCATGTAATAAATATACAAATATCAATTAGTTGGAAATCAGCCAGACAGACGTAATTACTACAAATGGTTTCCACTGTATTTGTGACTCTGAGTGCCGCAGGCTTGGATGCAGTGCCGCACCATTTTGTAAGGCATGCACTGGCCAATCATGTAGCACTTCTCTCATAAATATTAATGAGACATCACCTACCACCCTGCAAAAAAGAAATTTGCCGCTCGTCCCCCTGCACATGAACCAACATGGCTGTGTCAACCAGCGGAGCTCCGGAGCCTCTGGAGAAACACGCGGCAAAAAAGGCTCGCATACGGTCTTCCAGAGTTTGGGAATACTTCAGTCATGACACCTTTTCTGCGCCTCTACTGTAGCTGGCGTTAATGACGCTGTTTCAGCCATTTTATATTTTCTGTTTACTTATTCTGTCATGTAAGACTGAGACAAATTATCGTTTACGACTATTCTTACACACTGTAGCCTGACTTGCTGACTTAAGTAAGCTTAACTATAAGCTACCTTTGCTAGTGTTTGTGAATAACATGTTTCTCTAGTTATGAAATTATTCCATGTTTTAGCATCTGTTTCAACATTAAAGTCAAATTGGTATATTGAAATATGTAAAAACTATTGAACTATTAGCTTAAGTCTAACATAGAAAATCCTACTGAATCTCTTAAGATTTTCCTTTTTTGTTAATGCACTAATGTTTAAGAAGTGTCTTAAATTGAATTTCAGATTTGTGTGTGGGTGGGAGTGGGTGAATTGTATTAAATTCATACATTCATTCTTTTGGCTCAGACATTACTGACCTAAAACAAATTGAGGCATTGGGTAAGTGCTTAAATTAGCTACTAAATGGCAAAAAATATTCTAAATATCACATTTTCCATTCTTCGGTATAATTTTAATGAATCACC
This sequence comes from Brienomyrus brachyistius, assembly GCF_023856365.1. NCBI lineage: Eukaryota > Metazoa > Chordata > Actinopteri > Osteoglossiformes > Mormyridae > Brienomyrus > Brienomyrus brachyistius. Next base: position 888,159 of record NW_026042352.1, on the reverse strand, counting down.
TATGCTGCCAAACATTAACGCATAGATTGTCACAACACTCTATGTTTTAGTTCTTCTTTATGTGTATAGGACGGTGTGATGGTTCTGGTGGTGGGTGTGGCCGACGCTGCTCGCGATGTTTGGCTATGCTGCAGTCCCAGGGACCAAGTTGGAACACATTTCCACCTTCAAGCTTAGGTGGAAAAACGGCACCGAGACCCAGCAGCAGGACAACTTCTTGTCCAGACAACCAGCCCTGCTTCATCATTGAAGTAAGCCCTGTGAACAGGAGCGAGATGTACTTCTGCAGTGGATGTTATAGCGGAAAGAACATCCCCATCCTCACGTCTGCCGGAGTGCCCCCTCAAGTGGGTGTGTGACTTAACTCGATGGATGAATTGGACAGAATGTACTGTTACTAGAGGTCGACCGATATGGGTTTTTCAAGTCAAGGGTCAGGCGATGGCCGATATATGCTGCTGATTTTTTTTGGCCGATAATTGGACGTTTTCCCCTCTATTTGCATGGTAAAATATCACACTAATAATAACAAACGATACACAAAATTTCTCAATTTAGCATTTATTGAATACTCAACTTGGAAACAATAACACATTTATAAACAATAAAAATAGCAGCATCAGAATCTCTGTTAGTGCACAATATAGCAGCAAACTCCTCATGTTTGACGGAAGGAAATTTGTAAACAATACAAAAAGGAATAAGCATGTTATCTTTAGTTGTAATCCCACTTCCAGTCCCTGAGTCTTACTCACCACACTCATACTTCACAGCAAACAGACAGCAGTTAATTAACCAGAAGAGAAAAATGCAAAAACACAACAGAACTTGTAAATAATAACAAACTAATAGACAATAAAAATAGCAGCATCAGAATCTCTATTAGTGCCAAATATAGCAGCAAACTCCTCATGTCTGACGGAAGGAAAATTTGTAAATACACAAAGGAATGAGCACATCTTCAGTTTTAATCCCATTTCCAGTCCCTGAGTCTTCCTCATCCCACAAGCAGGCAAGGCATGTCACCCCGGTTGTGTGACACTTATTTTATATAATAAAATAAGTGCCCCCTGCGGCCCCAGAGCCCGAGCAGCCGTCTCCGCTGCCTGCAGCTACCGCGCCCACGTCCGAGGCGCTTTCCCTGCCTGCAGCTCCCGGGCAGGCGCCCCCTCTGCAGCCTGCAGCTCCAGTCCCTGGCCCCACTCCAGTCCCTTCTCCCCCTGTGACTCTGGTACCCTCACCCCGACGAGCCCGACCCCGGCCGCAGGTCCTTATGTCTGTGTCCCATAAGGGGAGAGGACACAGACGCACGGCTGGGGTCCCACCCGCCCAGCCCCCTGGCTCGCCCTCCCTCGCCGGCGCTAGGGCTTGGTCGGCACCTGCGGGTCCTGGCCCTCCGGGTCGGCTGTCGTCTGCGGGTCCCCCTCCGCGGCCTCGTCGCCCTGCCTCGGTCCCTCCTCCGGCGTCTTATCGGTTGCCTGCGGGCCCCCCGACGGCGGCTCCTCATTCGCCTGCTGGTCCTCCCGCTCTGGCGTGTCGGAGGACGTCGCCGTCTGCTGCGGCTCCCCCTCTCTCCTTGCCCTCGCCAGGGTCCCTTCCAGCTCCTTCGTCCCCTTCCCTGGTCTCCCCTCCGACTCCCTCCTTCGTCCCTGCGTCTGTCCCTCACCCCGTCTCCTCGGCCCCTCCGGCTCCGGCCTCCCGGCCGCCTGCAGCCCTTCCGGCTGCCTCCCGTCGCCCGCTGGGTCTCCCTCGGGCTCCTCTTGGTTCCCCCTCCTTCTCTCCCTGGCCTCCCGTCTTTGTCCCTCCTGCCTCTGCTCCCCCTCGCTTTGTTCCTCCTGTCTCTGTCCCTCCTCTCTTTGTCCCTCGTCCCTCTGGCTTCTGCTCCTCTTTCCCCGATGTTCCCTTCGTTCACTCCCGGTCCTTTTGTCCTGCCTGTTCCCTCCGTGTCCCCCTTTCTGATCTGTTTCTCTGCCTTTCCTGTCTTATGTCAAGTCTTGTCCTGGCTCCTTCCCCTGTGCCAGTTCTGTCTGTCCGTTCTGTTCCCTGTCCCTCATTAATGAGGTTTTATATAGATATACATATATGCCCGGCTTGTCCGCTCCTCGTGTGTGCCACGCCCCCTGATTACCCACGTGTGCTTCCCTGATCGTCTCCTGCTTTGCCCGATTACTTTGATTAGTCATGACCTATTTTAAGTCCTGGTCTTACCTGTTTGCCCTGTCCGTCATTGTAGTTTGTCAATGCCTGCGTTCCGTCCTGCTCTACCCGCTCCGTTTCCCCGATTAAAGACCCGTTTTCACAAACACAAAAAAAACTATATGTATACATATACATACACTGAACAAAAATATAAACGCAACACTTTTGTTTTTGCTCCCATTTTTCATGAGATGGACTTAAAGATCTACAATTCATTCCAGATACACAATATTACCATTTCTCTCAAACATTTCTCACAAATCAGTCTAAATGTGTGATAGTGAGCACTTCTGCTTTGCTGAGATAATCCATCCCACCTCACAGGTGTGCCACATCAAGATGCTGATCTGACATCATGGGTAGTGCACAGGTGTACCTTATACTGCCCACAATAAAAGGCCACCCTGGAATGTGCAGTTTTGTCTCACAGCAAAATGCCACAGATGCCACAAGCATTGAGGGAGCGTGCAATTGGCATGCTGACAGCAGGAATGTCAACCAGATCTGTTGCTCGTGCATTGAATGTTCATTTCTCAACCATAAGCCGTCTCCAAAGGCGTTTCAGAGAATATGGCAGTACATCCAACCGGCCTCACAACCGCAGACCACGTGTAACCACACCAGCCCAGGACCTCCACATCCAGCAGGTTCACCTCCAAGATCGTCTGAGACCAGCCACTCAGACAGATGATGCACGGCCCCATGTTGCAAGGATCTGTACACAGTTCTTGGAAGCTGAAAATGTCCCAGTTCTTGCATGGCCAGCATACTCACCGGACATGTCACCCGTTGAGCATGTTTGGGATGTGCTTGACCGGCGTATACGACAGCGTGTACCAGTTCCCACTAATATCCAACAACTTCGCACAGCCATTGAAGAGGAGTGGACCAACATTCCACAGGCCACAATTGACAATCTGATAAACTCTATGCGAAGAAGATGTGTTGCATTGTATGAGGCAAATGGTGGTCACACCAGATACTGACCGGTTCTGAGTCCCCAGACCCCCAATAAAGCAAAAAACTGCACATTCCAGGGTGGCCTTTTATTGTGGGCAGTATAAGGTACACCTGTGCACTACCCATGATGTCAGATCAGCATCTTGATGTGGCACACCTGTGAGGTGGGATGGATTATCTCAGCAAAGCAGAAGTGCTCACTATCACACATTTAGACTGATTTGTGAGAAATGTTTGAGAGAAATGGTAATATTGTGTATCTGGAATGAATTGTAGGTCTTTAAGTCCATCTCATGAAAAATGGGAGCAGAAACAAGAGTGTTGCGTTTATATTTTTGTTCAGTATATATATTTATGGGTGTATCGAGACTAGATGGTCAGTATGGATAACTAAGGTGCACTAAAACTGGGTGAGCAGGCAAGGCATGTCACCCAGGTTGTGTGACAATTATTTTATATAAATGTATATATGTATATATATATTCCATCCACCATCCCTCCATTACGGAGAACTGCGTTATTTTTATTGTCCATTACGAAAAAAATAAAAAAACTATATATATATATATATATATACATATATATTTATGGGTGTATCGAGACTAGATGGTCATTATGGATAACTAAGGTGCACTAAAACTGGGTGAGCAGGCAAGGCATGTCACCCAGGTTGTGTGACAATTATTTTATATAAATGTATATATATATATATATATATATTCCATCCACCATCCCTCCTTTACGGAGAACTGCGTTATTTTTCTTTTCTATTGCTAATAAAAAAACTATATATATGTACATATATATTTATGGGTGTATCGAGACTAGATGGTCATTATGAATAACTAAGGTGCACTAAAATTGGGTGAGCAGGCAAGGCATGTCACCCCGGTTGTGTGACAATTATTTTATATATATATTCCATCCACCATCCCTCCTTTACGGAGAACTGCGTTATTTTTCTTTTCTATTGCTAATAAAAAAACTATATATATGTACATATATATTTATGGGTGTATCGAGACTAGATGGTCAGTATGGATAACTAAGGTGCACTAAAATTGGGTGAGCAGGCAAGGCATGTCACCCAGGTTGTGTGACAATTATTTTATATATATGCATATACATATTCCATCCACCATCCCTCCTTTATGGAGAACTGCGTTATTTTTATTGTCTATTGCAAAAAAAAAACAGAAAAACTATATATATATATATATATATATATATATATATATATATATATATATATATACATATATATTCATGGGTGTATCGAGACTAGATGGTCATTCTGGATAACTAAAGTGCACTAAAATTGGGTGAGCAGGCAAGGCATGTCACCCAGGTTGTGTGACAATTATTTTATATAAATGTATATATATATATATATATATATATATATATATATATATATATATATTCCATCCACCATCCCTCCTTTACGGAGAACTGCGTTATTTTTCTTTTTTATTGCTAATAAAAAAACTATATATATATATACATATATATGTATGGGTGTATCGAGACTAGATGGTCATTATGAATAACTAAGGTGCACTAAAATTGGGTGAGCAGGCAAGGCATGTCACCCCGGTTGTGTGACAATTATTTTATATATATATTCCATCCACCATCCCTCCTTTACGGAGGACTGCTTTATTTTTAATATCCATTGCGAAAAAAAAACACAAGAAAAAGAAAAAATATCTATATATATACATATATATATATATATATATATATATGGGTGTGTCGAGACTAGATGGTCAGTATGGATAACTAAAGTGCACTAAAATTGGGTGAGCAGGCAAGGCATGTCACCCAGGTTGTGTGACAATTATTTTATATAAATGTATATATATATATATATATATATATATATATATATATATATATATATATATATATATATATATATATATATATATATTCCATCCACCATCCCTCCTTTACGGAGAACTGTGTTATTTTTCTTTTCTATTGCTAATAAAAAAACTATATATATGTACATATATATATATATATATATATGGGTGTATCGAGACTAGTTGGTCATTATGGATAACTAAGTTGCACTAAAATTGGGTGAGCAGGCAAGGCATGTCACCCAGGTTGTGTGACAATTATTTTATATATATGTATATATATATTCCATCCACCATCCCTCCTTTATGGAGAACTGCGCTATTTTTATTGTCTATTGCAAAAAAAAAAACAAAAAAAACTATATATATATACATATATATTTATGGGTGTATCGAGACTAGATGGTCATTATGAATAACTAAGGTGCACTAAAATTGGGTGAGCAGGCAAGGCATGTCACCCCGGTTGTGTGACAATTATTTTATATATATATTCCATCCACCATCCCTCCTTTACGGAGAACTGCGTTATTTTTATTGTCCATTGCGGAAAAAAAAAAACTATATATATACATATATATTTATGGGTGTATCGAGACTAGTTGGTCATTATGGATAACTAAGTTGCACTAAAATTGGGTGAGCAGGCAAGGCATGTCACCCAGGTTGTGTGACAATTATTTTATATATATGTATGTATATATTCCATCCACCATCCCTCCTTTACGGAGAACTGCGTTATTTTTCTTTTCTATTGCTAATAAAAAAACTATATATATGTACATATATATATATATATATATATATGGGTGTATCGAGACTAGATGGTCAGTATGGATAACTAAGGTGCACTAAAATTGGGTGAGCAGGCAAGGCATGTCACCCAGGTTGTGTGACAATTATTTTATATATATGTATATATATATTCCATCCACTATCCCTCCTTTATGGAGAACTGCGTTATTTTTATTGTCTATTGCAAAAAAAAAACACAAAAAAACTATATATATATATATATATATACACATATATATTTATGGGTGTATCGAGACTAGTTGGTCATTATGGATAACTAAGGTGCACTAAAATTGGGTGAGCAGGCAAGGCATGTCACCCCAGTTGTGTGACAATTATTTTATATAAATGTATATATATATTCCCTCAACCACCCCTCCTTTACGGAGGACTGCTTTATTTTTAATATCCATTGCGAAAAAAAAACACAAGAAAAAGAAAAAATATCTATATATATACATATATATATATATATATATATATATATATATATATGGGTGTGTCGAGACTAGATGGTCAGTTTGGATAACTGAGGTGCACTAAAATTGGGTGAGCAGGCAAGGCATGTCACCCAGGTTGTGTGACAATTATTTTATATATATGCATATACATATTCCATCCACCATCCCTCCTTTACGGAGAACTGCGTTATTTTTATTGTCTATTGCAAAAAAAAAACAGAAAAACTATATATATATATATATATATATATATATATATATATATATATATATATATATATATATATACATATATATTCATGGGTGTATCGAGACTAGATGGTCATTATGGATAACTAAAGTGCACTAAAATTGGGTGAGCAGGCAAGGCATGTCACCCAGGTTGTGTGACAATTATTTTATATAAATGTATATATATATATATATATTCCATCCACCATCCCTCCTTTACGGAGAACTGCGTTATTTTTCTTTTCTATTGCTAATAAAAAAACTATATATATATACATATATATTTATGGGTGTATCGAGACTAGATGGTCATTATGAATAACTAAGGTGCACTAAAATTGGGTGAGCAGGCAAGGCATGTCACCCCGGTTGTGTGACAATTATTTTATATATATATTCCATCCACCATCCCTCCTTTACGGAGGACTGCTTTATTTTTAATATCCATTGCGAAAAAAAAACACAAGAAAAAGAAAAAATATCTATATATATATACATATATATATATATATATATATATATATATATATATATATATGGGTGTGTCGAGACTAGATGGTCAGTATGGATAACTAAAGTGCACTAAAATTGGGTGAGCAGGCAAGGCATGTCACCCAGGTTGTGTGACAATTATTTTATATAAATGTATATATATATATATATATATATATATATATATATATATATATATATATTCCATCCACCATCCCTCCTTTACGGAGAACTGCGTTATTTTTCTTTTCTATTGCTAATAAAAAAACTATATATATGTACATATATATATATATATATATGGGTGTATCGAGACTAGTTGGTCATTATGGATAACTAAGTTGCACTAAAATTGGGTGAGCAGGCAAGGCATGTCACCCAGGTTGTGTGACAATTATTTTATATATATATGTATATATATATTCCCTCCACCACCCCTCCTTTACGGAGGACTGCTTTATTTTTAATATCCATTGCGAAAAAAAAACACAAGAAAAAGAAAAAATATCTATATATATACATATATATATATGTATATATATATATATATATATATATATATATATATATATATATGGGTGTGTCGAGACTAGATGGTCAGTATGGATAACTAAGGTGCACTAAAATTGGGTGAGCAGGCAAGGCATGTCACCCAGGTTGTGTGACAATTATTTTATATAAATGTATATATATATATATATATATTCCATCCACCATCCCTCCTTTACGGAGAACTGTGTTATTTTTCTTTTCTATTGCTAATAAAAAAACTATATATATATGTACATATATATATATATATGGGTGTATCGAGACTAGTTGGTCATTATGGATAACTAAGTTGCACTAAAATTGGGTGAGCAGGCAAGGCATGTCACCCAAGTTGTGTGACAATTATTTTATATATATGTATATATATATTCCATCCACCATCCCTCCTTTATGGAGAACTGCGTTATTTTTATTGTCTATTGCAAAAAAAAAAACAAAAAAAACTATATATATATACATATATATTTATGGGTGTATCGAGACTAGATGGTCATTATGAATAACTAAGGTGCACTAAAACTGGGTGAGCAGGCAAGGCATGTCACCCAGGTTGTGTGACAATTATTTTATATATATGTATATATATATTCCATCCACCATCCCTCCTTTATGGAGAACTGCGTTATTTTTATTGTCTATTGCAAAAAAAAAAACAAAAAAAACTATATATATATATACATATATATATATGGGTGTATCGAGACTAGAAGGTCATTATGCATAACTAAAGTGCACTAAAATTGGGTGAGCAGGAAAGGCATGTCACCCCAGTTGTGTGACAATTATTTTATATATATGTATATATATATATATATATATTCCCTCCACCACCCCTCCTCTACGGAGGACTGCTTTATTTTTATTTCCATTGCAAAAATAAAAAATTTTAAAACACAAAAAAAAAAAAAAACGAAAATAATAATAATAAAAATAATTTTGAATGTGTATTCAAATAAGTTTGAATGTGTGTGAACTATATATAAATATATATATACACATGCATATACAGAAATATATACACACACACACATATATATATATATACACACACACACACAGACACACACTCACATAAACACATACACACACTGTGTACAGTCTTATGCAAAGGTTTGGCACCCCTTGACAAATAACATCTTTTCAATTACAAAAGCAACAATATCAGTTAATACAGTCTCTTTAGGAACTGGGGGAAAAATACACAATATTTTCAGCAAACATTGATGAATAGTTACTTTTTATGCCATAAATTGAACAAAATTACAAAATAAAAACATTATTATGGCACTCTGCAAAAGTTTGGGCACCCTACGTAATCAGTACTTAGTAACACCTCCTCTGCCAGATATCACAGCTTACAAGCGCTTCTTATAGCCAGCTGAAAGGCTTTCAGTTCTTGTACTTGGGATTTTCTCACATTCTTCCTTGCAAAAGGCTTCTAGTTCTGTAATATTCTAATATATCAAGGGCTGTATTGTCAAATAGGAGATCGGCAGCATTCTCCCACCTGAGAAAACTGTACTAAAATGCCCTTGATAGTGTGTAGAAACACACTCGTCAGCTCTAGTCCTCCTGTAACAACGCAAAAGGACTGGCAACCCTCAGGTATTTATGCGTGCGATTGTATGATAAATTCACCCTGACAGTCTCACACTTCTCTTGGTACCAACAGGTCTCATGGAATATATAAAAGGCAACTGCAACAATTATACTCGGCACTAAACATCGAGGCACGGAAATGCAGCAGAGCTTGTGTATTTCTCAGGATGCATTCTAGTAAAATGCCCGGAAAATGAGCTAAAGACATATTTCAAGGGGCACTATATAAAACCGATGGAAATTTTACTGATTAAATAAAAGGAAAAGCATCGTTTGAAAAATCACAAATGTTTCTAAGATTCAATGCATCGCTTTTTGACCACATCATAGCGATGAACACATCATTGTTCCTGACAATGTCCTAATACAGAAATAAAACTTTATGTTGGTAAACTCAAAAAGCCTTCAGCTGTCACACTGGCTAACGATCTCAAACGATTATAAAGCAGCATTTTGAAAAGCGCTGTTTTAAAATAACAGATACAACACTTACCTTGTCTTCTGGCCAAATGCTTTTCACGGCTTGGCACTCCAACGGTGCTGAAACGAAATTTGTATTTCCTCCTACCTCGTTGGCCCTTCAGTTCTTCTTTTCTCCCTTTGGATGTTTTTTTCCTTCTTCTTTGGATATTGTTTTTTATTTTTGTTTGTTTTTTTTTACTTTGCATGTTTTTCCTTCTTCGGATATTATTTTTTTGGCTTATTTTTTTAGACGATGTTTTTTTCGTCTTCTTTAAAAATTGATTTTTTTCGTCTTCTTTAAATATTGTTTTTTTTTTCATCCTTTTGATGTTGTTTTACGGAACAAGAGCCGTACAGTGCTACTCTATCAGGAGGTAGCGCCAACTGAACGCCTTGAAGCAGTACCCAGCTCTTTTATAGGGAGCGTCAACCCGAAGTCAAGTTCTAGAACGTTGCACTCACTTTTCATTGGTTTCCCAGCTATGCTGTCAGAATAATGTTTGCTGATTGGTCGAAAATTTTAAAACGTACCCGAGTACTGTAAAAAAAACTCAAGATCTTGCTACCCTACGGAGCACCCATAAGGTGATTTTTTTTATACGTTATATGCAGCTATTTGTAGCAGGCCGTAATTAGACTAATCCACCCTTTGTCAATAAAGCCAACAAGAGAACAGGTTGCCCAAAGTTTGCTCAGGTACACGCCACAGCACAACCTTAAAAACACATCCAGCACAAATCACACTAGTGAATGACACAGCAAATCACAGCAATAAAAAAGACCCCTATGGGCAATCCAGCACCCAGACTACAGGTGCCAAAAGGCCCAGCCTGCCTAATAATGAACCCAAAATATACATACAACAAAGAAAAAGACACAAACAAAAAAGAAAATAAAACTAGCCAGCTGCTCCCACTAAACCCCGCTCCCGAGGCCACTAAGCCGGCTGGCTTGATAATACACGATACAACCTCAGATAAAACATATTAAAGCAACACCAGGGAGGTTTACAACCTGATCCTTAAAATTATCGACCCGTAATTCCACCTTGAAAACCCCTAAAGAACAGTAGTTTACCCCATGACTCACTGCCCCATTCAAACAAAAAAAAAACAGGTTTTTGGGGTAACCTTTAGGTCAGCTCTTCAAAACCAGGTATGAGGACTCTTCAGCTAATCAGTCCTCTAATTAGAAATCTAATTAGGGAGTTGCAGCGAAAACCTGCATACACACCGGCCCTTTGCGGATAAGATTGTTCACCCCTGAAACAAGCAAACAGAAAGGCTGCTACACTGCAAATTCAATATGCCCGCCGATGCTCCACCAAATCTATCAGGACCCTGCCTGTCTTTCCCGTGCCTGCTCCTTTGCCAATATGCCCTACCATCGGAACATGCACAGCCATCTCGCCCCGGCTATGCCTCCAGTCCGAACTGCAGTTCCTATACCTGCCTATAATTGCCTGGCTACAATCCATCCCCCAAAATGAAATTGATGACCCAACGATCACAGCTAAGAATTCTATCCCCAAACCACTGGTCTTCCTCCCCAACCGAACGATCATTCACTGACCGTGGTAACTTATAAGGGTTGGTATGATGACCAGTGGTGGACCTCACCGAACGTTTAACTGGTCTCTACACCTCGGGGGGGACATAACCTCCTCCATTATACGAGGCCTACTTGTGGATGCTCTATTGCGACCCCTCCCACCAGCCCTGTCCCCGTAAAATCACAGAGTCCTCATCCGATTCCATTTCTGTTGCCCCTGTGGGCAACCCAGACTCAGGAGACATTACCAGAACATCTTCCCCTGACATAACAACCCCCTGTGGTACTGGACGCAACTCTGTTCGGTGAACTTGACGGACAACCCCGTCCCCCTCCATTGGAGTTGCAGAGTAAACTGCACCCTGATCTTGGGGACACCGAACTACCATATACAAACAGGCATCCCAATGATCCTGTATTTTACCTCGAACATGGTTCCGCAAACACACCAGCTGACCTTCATCAAACCCCTAATCATTAACCAACTCATTGTGTTTCCGATTTCGTGGTGTGGCTTGTTCCTCCAACTAAGCCTTCACATACTCTTGAAGCACCTGCAAACTTTCCTGATGGTTTTGTACCCATTCCTCCAAAGGTCCACCATACTGACTGATCCCGGCAGGAGCCTGAAGATAGTGTATCGGTAATCGAGGCTCACAGCCAGACCTTAAATAAAAAGGCATCATCCAGTCATTTGGTGGGGTGTAGTATTGTAAGCTTCTCTGCTGGAGGAAGTGTGTGAAGCAAATTGTGCAAAAAAAATATTAAAGCAACACCAGGGAGGTTTACATCTAGATCCTTAAAATGATCGACCTGCAATTCCACCTTGAAAATCCAATTACCATATAAAGGATACAAGATGTAAAGATGACAAATGACATGGCACACATTTGTTGTTTAGACTGTTGTGTCAGGTTAATTGAAAGCTGAAGGATCTTAGTGTTTACTAGTCTAAGTAACAGAATGTCTAAACACTGTGCTTGCCTTTATGGGTTTTTAAGCAGAACATATAGGTATAGAAACATATTAACATTACGTTTCACGATTCACTGACTGGAGAATAGGAGAATATACACATCAATATTACTACTTAAGTTAACTAACCCTAATCCCAACCCCTATTGGCACGGAGCCCGCCAGGGTTCAGGTGAGATATAAATCTGTAATCTGTATCAATGGTTTTGCTATCCATACCCACCCTATTAATGTTAGCTTCCCAGGGTTTCTTGTTAGACAAGCTCTGTGTCTCTCTATACCCCCATTTACTGCACGACTGATTGTCCATTTATAAAGAATCAAATAGGGTGAAGATGGTTTTAGTTTACAATTACTCTGGAAGGTGACCAGATTAAAAAAAACTAAATACCATGCCTACGTGTATGTAATCTCCATCACAGTCCCCATTTTCCCCATAATCCTCGTTTTGATAGTGCCAATTTGTGTAATGTGAGTTTTTTTTTTTTAAAAAAAAACTGTTATAGAAGAACATACTGGATGCCACATGTGTACAATTACCCCTTTCTTATTAGTGGGGTCCGTTGTGTCAGCTACAGCCTTTACTAACATACACATAAGTATACAGTCTTACAGCACTTTTGTTTTCCTTTTGTATTTAATGGTTTTCCATTTAGGGGGCAGCATGGTGGTGCAGTGGTTAGCACTGTTGCCTCACACCTCTAGGGCCCGAGTTCGAGTCTCCACCTGGGTCACATGTGTGTGGAGTTTGCATGTTCTACCCATGTCATCGTGGGGTTTCCTCCGGGTACTCTGGTTTCCCCCACAGTCCAAAAACATGCTGAGGCTAATTGGAGTTGCTAAATTGCCCATAGGAGTGTATGCGTGAGTGAATAGTGTGTGAGTGTGCCCTGCGATGGGCTGGCCCACCATCCTGGGTTGTTCCCTGTCTCGTGCCCATTGCTTCCGGGATAGGCTCCAGACCCCCCGCGATCCAGTAGGATAAGCGGTTTGGAAAATGGATGGATGGATGGACAGTTTTCCATTTGAGGAATTAGCAAAAAACTGCAGTGCATGATGGGTAGGATCTAAAGGCTGCCTAACGCCCTTAATTTGTTTGCAATTTCGCCAGGTAGGCTACCTTCTTTAAACTGCGTTTTGCTAGACTACACATTTCGAGATGTTTTATTGTAGTCTTGGTAAATATATATATATAGTTTAGCCTAACCCAGCCACTTAAGGGAGCAAGCCAGCTCAGGTAGGTGCCAGTCCCAAGCCCGGATTAATGGAGAGGGTTGGCGTCAAGAAATAAAGAGAAATAAAGACAACTAATACTCCTAGTTTGCGAGATCTGACTGCAATGGCAGCACTGCTACAAGGGTGTGGATAAATCTATACAAATATCACCTGCATGCACATTACTTCTTTTACAATAACCAACTCCTGATCCATACTGTTAGTCGTGAAAAAAAAAACTATCGTGTACATAGAGGCCCTGTGTAAAAAGATAACTGCCAAGGAAAAGATCAAAAACATTTATTTCAAGGATACAAAGTTTTTATGGTCATGTACAGTGTACAGTGCAATTCTTATTTGATTAACTTGAATGTCTCCACAGACTAGACGATTAAACAAATAAAGCAGCGCAACATTACAATAACTAATAACAAATAAACAAAGCTCACGAGTACTATTACAGTATTTATATCATTTATTTAAACTTAATTTTACCAGGTAAATTAACTACAAAGCAGTTACCACTGCTTTACCTGCTTCTCGGGAGAAATAGCAGATATACGTCATGTATGTGACTAAATTCTTAAGCCAATAAGGGCAAAGTTGTGTCGTAATGGAGGCGGATCCAGTTTGTGCAGCCGGTTAAAGACACTACGGGCATGTAAATGGAGAACGAAATTATAGTTATACCGAATCTCCTACACACAATACCAAGGTTACCAACTTTGGTCAGCTGACCGGAGTGAGACGTTCAATTCCCGTAAGATTTCTTTGCGCCAGCCTGAGAGTCTGAAAACACGTCACACCAGATGCATGAGAGATGGAAACCTGGGATATTCAGTCGAATCAGATCAAATATGATGCTAAGTTAGTACTAAGTTAAAATATGTTCCGGACTTGTAACATGCACCCATGATTTGGAACAGTCAGCAGGCTGTCTCTGGCCACGCCCCCTACACTCGGTCCGGCCCCTGGCTTTTCCTGAATTCTGATTCCTTTAGATAAACATTGACTTCATTGATATTGTTATTGATTTATCAACAGACCATCATACGTTTTAGACGTTATAATAACAACACTCTATTGATCCCCCAAAGAGAGAAATTCTCTCCTTGCCTGCCCCCTCTTACTGTCCATGATACACAAGCACATATGTAGAAAAACGTCAGCTTGGAAGCCAAGGCTGGACTTAACCTACTCCTTAGGGTTCAACTGGAAACTGCCCCATGGCCGAGCGGTCTAAAGCCTCCTGCGCAGCGAAAATGGCCTTTCAAAGTAAGGGGTATTCTGTTCTCCGAAGTAAGGCGTGGGTTCGAATCCAACTTCCGACAAAAGTTCTTCAATCGCTACAGCAGAATTTGAGCCACTGATTGGCTTTAATTGCTTTGTTTTATTTTTGCGTTTCAGGCAAAACTACATAACACTTAAGAGGTGCAGGATGATCTGTCTTGCTCTCGCGAGGTTTTTGTACGACGTGACATGGTGACATAATGCAGCGGACGATAAAAATCTAACCACAATGCATTGCGTCAGGACCAGAATGTATTGCTTTAAGCCAGCTGTATGTGGGTACATGAAGTGGAAAGCACCCAATAACAAACATAACATTTAAAAAAAATCTACAAACTAGTGGGAATATAAAATAAAATAAATGTGTCTGGGCAAATTGGTAAGTTAAATTAAATCGTTTTAAGCAGTGTTAAGCAGTGTGTGGTTTTAAACACGAGTAGCATGTACCGTGTTGACGGCGCATGAACGTATCTTGGCAGCACATGTAAAACTTAGATTTGCAAGCGGGATGTGAAACAGCATTTAGGTGTTTAAAACAGCAATAGAGTGCGTGTTTGTTCACGCAGTTACAATGTTTAGTTGTTATTTCTGTGGAACATCAGTGCAAACCCTTAGGGAACATGTTTTACATGTCAAACTTCACCGTCATGAACCACGATGCGTGTTCAAGTGTGGCGCTACAGATTGCCACAATACGTTTCGTTCATATGGGGAATTTAAGGCTCATTTTTACCGTAAACATAACACAGATTCATATATTGATACTACAAATGCCCTTACGGTGTTTACGTGTAATATGTCTATGTGCCAGCGCCAATGTCGCGATGTCAGATCACTAACAGCTCACTTAAAGGAACATATAGCCGAAGGACGTGTTGTGACATGTCCGGTGACAGGATGCGACCATACGTTCACTGTGAGATCGTCGTTTACAGCCTACATGTCCAGGAAACACAGACAATGTTCTGTGGACAGTATAAGAGATCTTTATAAGGAGACAGTTTCTCAGTTTCTTGAAACTGAACCGTTAGTTACAGGCCCTACAGAGAGATTTAGTGAGACTGATGAAGGTGAAGTCCATCTTACAGAAAATTTCAGTGACCTTTTTCTTAGAAATATTTCTCTTTTCTACTTGAAATTACATGGGCAGTTTCTTCTGCCAGCATCAACTATACAAAATATTATTGAAGAGATGCTAAGCATACATGAACTAGGACAGACATATACTTTGAATAAATTAAGTGCATTCCTGAAAAGTGACTTAACTGAATTAACAGATGAGGTTATTGGTAGTATATGTGATGTTGTGAAGGAATCTGACCTTTTCACCATTAGTCATGAAGGACCAATGAGAACCAATTTTTCAAGAACTAGGGCTTTTAAACAGATGTTTAGATACACAGAACCTGTAAAGTTGTACTTAGGAAGGGATGAAACAAGGTCACAGAGGTTTGCCTACTATGTTCCATTGAAAGACACTTTGAGACATTTACTGGAGTCAGACTTATGGCAGAATTGTGCTGCACAGGGTACATACGTACCATACACTGATGTGCTTTGTGATGTCAGTGATGGTCAGGTATATAAAAACAATGAGTTCTTTTCTCAAAACCCATCATGTCTAAAACTAATTCTATATCAAGATTCTTTTGAGGCGGTGAACCCATTAGGTTCAGCAAAAAGCAGCACAAAGTAGTAGCTGTATATTTGTCTCTGGCTAATTTACCACCTCATCAAGTACAGACCACATGTCACTTGTAATGCTGTGTCAGGAAAAAGACTTCAAACACTTTGGCCATGACAAAGTTTTCTCAAGGCTCATTGCAGACTTAAAAGACCTGGAAGACAATGGAATAACGGTGGCAGAGGAAAAAGTTAAAGGGACTGTTTTGTGCATTGCAGGGGACAATTTGGGGTCTCATAATATCGGTGGATTTACAGAAAATTTTTGTTTTTCTGAATATTTCTGCAGGTATTGCCGGACAACCCGAACAGATTTTCAAACAGATCCAAATGCATTTTACAGTCTGAGGAACAACAAAACGTTGAAGGTATAATATCTGAGTTTTAATTCATTGAATTACTTCGATGTTTGTATGCCTGGCCTGCCACCTTGTTTAGGCCATGACATTTTTGAGGGTATCCTTTCCTATGATTTAGCCCTTTACCTGAAGTACTTCATCAAGCAGAAAAAGTGGTTCACTTATTCAATTCTGAATAGACGCATTAAGAAATTTAAGTACAGTGGCTCTGATGTGTTGAGTAAGCCATGTGCAGTAAACTCCAATGGAGTAAAGCTTTATGGTCAGGCTGTTCAGAACTGGAATTTTCTAAGACTTCTTCCTGTGATCATGTGTGACAAGGTGAAAGAGCCCACAGATGATGATTGGCAGTTGACCCTTCAGCTAAAAGACATTGTGGAGCTGATTTGTGCACAGAAAATTTTATTGCCAGAGGTTGCATACCTTGACGTTCTTATCCAAGAATATCTTGCTTGTAGATTTTCTTTCTTTCCAGGACATAGGTTAAAGCCTAAGCATCACTACTTGCGACACTACCCTGCACTGATTTTAAAGTTTGGTCCTTTGATCAGGTTGTGGACAATGCGATTTGAAAGTAAATAAGGCACCATGGCAACAACAGTCAGAACAGCATCCAGTTCACAGCTAGTTTTAAAAATTGCTTTAACGCAGAGTGATTACAGGAAATAGGTGTACTGCTTAATATTAATTAAATTATTAAAATGTGCTAATAATAGACATATTTGTCAGTCAGACATTGTGCTTTTTAAAGAGCAGAAGGGATACATTAAATTACGATTATATTGTCCTTACTGTATATATTTTTACATTTTTCCCCTCAATGATATAAATATTTTCCCCCCTGACATATAATCAGTGTAAGCACACAAACACATTGGCCGGTTATCCTATTCATTCAGTTCCACGGACAGTGACCTGTGTTACTGTGCTGTGACATCTGGTTCCTTCATTGGCTCTGTATATTTCTATAAATGACTAAATGGCTCTGTTGTAGAAATTTCCAGCCAGAGACTTGGTTCCTATATAACGAGAAGATTTTATTTTTACTCGGACTGAGAAGCTACAGAAAATCATCTCTGCATGTGATCTCCCCTTTACTGCTCAAGCAGAGCACACGCACATCAGCAAGTGTCAAGGCAGCAAGTGCATACAAACAACTTCTCAGGACAGTTATAGGGCCTTCAGGAGGAACCAAACTGCTGCCTCATTCAGAGATACCATTGTCTAAGACTTGCACTAAAACATTCTGAGCACTTGGGCATATTTAAACAAAGTAGTATGGCACCTGTGTCAGAATCCATCCCTGCCTTGTCCTGTTCACATGTCACTGGCCATCCTATTCTCTCCTCTGTCTTGTACCCCTTAGCCCATAGTGTGTTTGCCTGCTCATAAGGCCACCATGTGGCTTAACGGGTCAAGTGGTTCCTGACTCCCCTTTTAGTTGTGGGTTTTGAGGATATCACAGGGTCTGTGTTTTCATGATTGTCCCCCAGGCCACCATGCAGCTCAGCCCAGGATTCTCCACCCATTCTACCTTTACTCCTTCAGCCGCATACACGAGTCAGGCCTAGGTTATTCAAATTTCGTCCTGCCAAATTTACTGGACAGGAAGTGTACACTGCAAATGAATATGTGAATACTCCAATACCTACATCTTTACAAGTTACATTAAGGGGTTTGGTACAGTAAATGGTTGTGAGGTGGGATTTCTTCTTGATGTCTGTTTGTAGCCCGTCCACCAGCAGCTGCTGCTGTATTTATCACACCAAGCAGGGAACGTATATTGCTAAGTTTTTCTTAGTTCAATTACACTTGACTAAGCTAATTAAGCTGGCTATGTTGTTTACATTCAGAAGGATGCCGCCATATTGGGTTATACACAGATGCCACAATAGCTCACACTCACATTCCCTCTTCATTATTTTTCTAAATACACTCTATCCTGCCTTGTCACCTGCAACAAGATCTCACTCCCTGTATCGAGTAAAGTCTTTCTAATGGTTGAGCAGATTTCTGCTTCTCTCCTAACCATGGACATCCAAAGTAAGATGAAGCAAAATGTTAGGGAATTTGACAACACATGGTTACTCTTTTGGTAACAGTGACTTTGGTTTTATTTTGATAGATGTAAACCACATAATATGGTCTTAACCTTGTTTTCTGTCCTAAAAGCAAACTTTTGTGTTACAGGAGAAAAGTGCACAGCTGCTCGGATCAACCCCAGCTAATCAGCGCATATGGGAATCTTTTCAAAATACCATGTGAGTCTAAATACCATCTAAAGTAATATAAGCTCTTTAGATGACGCTCAAATAATCAATTCCCATCAACTTGGTGTCAGAACACAAACTCGGTGGCAAAAAAGTGAAGCACAACAGACTAAGTTGTGAAAATGAAATCTGCATGTGATGAAAGGGCATGTGACAGTATCTCGATGATTATAATATCAGATCAAACGGAGTTGGCGGTATGGCCACACTGCTGGTCCCATGTCAGTAGGGTATAGCACACCCCTGGGCCCGGATACCACTAGGATGTCACTGGTGTACCACTGTGCCGTCAGAGTGTGGTGTGTCACTCCACAGTGTTGGCAGGATTGCTCTTCTCCCTGCGGCGCCACCATACGCACACGACGGTCATCTGTGGTACTGCAGAACTGAGATGTATCGCTGAACATGGTAGGACGCCAGTCGTCATCAGTCCATGCCTCCCAGTGACTACACCACTCCAAACGCAACCGTTTCTGTGCTATTGTGAACGGCAGCCTATGCATGGGACGGTGAACCCGTAGTCCAGCTGATGCCAGTCATCGCGACACGATGATATAGGGTGTTGTAGAGAGTCCAGTAGCTGTGTCCATATATCAGGCGCAGGTGTCATGGGGATCTGTGATGCTTGGAGCACAATCCAACGATCCTTCCTTGGCGTGGTCTGTCTTGGATGACCAGAAACTTCACGACGTGTGTGGATGCCTCACGTGCCCATTGGTTTCAATATCAGGCGACTGATATCCGCATGGCCCACATGCAGTTGCACCATATGACCACCTGGCTTCATGCAAACCCGCAATGCAACCCTATCAAACTCCGTCAAGTGCTGTTAACTGGCTAATGTGACTACGAGGCATCCTGTGTCTGGTAATTAAACATGCCAACTCCTTGCAATTCTAATCATTTACATATCCATCACTGGTCTGCACGTGTACCAAATTACATCTAAATTGGATAGTTCTGGGTTTTCAACTTTTTTTTCCCTGAGTGTATATGCCCTTCACTGATGAGAAATTCATCAACATCTAAGTCCTACATTCATGTACAATGCATATTAAATGAATATTTTGTCACTATTAGTCTTGATGTATCATTCTTTGAATGCACTCAATTGAATCATGGACAGTGGTTCCACATGGTAAAAAAATGAATATTCTGAAAAGGAAACATCCTTCTTCGGTTGATACATTCACTTTGTATTCTGAGAAGGTTTTTCCCTTGATTGCCTTGTACAGTATGTCTAGTGTGTTTTTTGGTATGAATGTGGCATTAATCATACAATGAAAAAAACACTGACTTGTAGTGAACATGTAAAACAAAAACATGCAGTGTCATCTATCCATTTTTCAAACCGCTTATCCTATTGGGTCACGGGGGGTCCGGAGGCAGGGAACAACCCAGGATGGGGGGCCAGCCCATCACAGGGCTCACTCACACATGCACACCTATGGTTAATTTAGCGACTCCAATTAGTCTCAGCATGTTTTTGGACTGTGGGGGGAAACCGGAGTACCTGGAGGAAACCCCACGACGACATGGGGAGAACATGCAAACTCCGCACACATGTGATCCAGGCGGAGACACGAACCCGGGTCCCAGAGGTGTGAGGCAACAGTGCTAACCACTACACCACCATGCCGCCCCCATGCAGTGTCATATATAACTGAAATAAGAAATGCTGGATTGCCTGAGTTGCATGCGTGTGTGTTTTTTAATATGGGCAACATGGTTCCCTGAGATGCCTCAGTGTTGCTCACCTCCATCTCTAACACACAGCCTCAGAAATGATTTTAAAACTACTGAAAGAAATAATTGGCTACACTGCAGCTCCACTGTTTTGTTTGGCACCCCTGCATGTCCTGCATTGTGTGGGGAAAAAAGTTGAAGGCTGTGTTACATACTGTAACACAGCTAGAATGCAAAAACACTTTATACTTCACATAAGATGGTGGACCTTATTGACAAAGGCAAATTTGTGTTGACCCCAGCAAGGCAGCTAGCGTACTTTGCATTTCTCACTTACCCGGATGTGACAATAAAGCGCTCCACTACAGTAAACCCTGCAGACAGCATTCCCCTGGAGGATGAGGGGCAGCCACATGAGTGTGTGGCAGAGTCTTTGGTTTACACTAAACTGAGAGCAGACTTGGAGAGCTCTCCCACTGAAAATAGCGAGATGGTTTTGTTTGTGGATGGCTCATGTTGGAGAGATGGGGATGCCTTGAAGGCTGGGTTTGCTGTAGTCCAGGCACAGGGTGATGATTTTCACACTCTCGTTTCAGAGCCAGTGGCACAACCCTGTTCCGCTCAATTAGTGGAGATAAAGGCTTTGACTACAGCGTGCCGGCGAGGACAACATAAGACAGTTACTATCTACACAGACTCTGCATACGCACACGGTGTATGCCATCTCTTTGGAGCAGTCTGGAAGCAAAGGGGCTTTCGCAAAAGTGACGGCTCCCCCATTCAGCATTATAATCAGATTTTGGAGTTGCTACACACAATGATGCGTCCCAAGCGTTTGGCTATTGTTAAGTGTCAGGCCCACCGCAAAGGTCGTGATTTTGTTATTCAAGGAAATGCAGCCTCTGATGCGGCAGCCAGGGCGGCTGCGCAGGTGAGTACTGCTGATCTTTTACCTATGGTGACTACAGAGCAGGTTTCTGATCTGGTGGCCCTGCAGGAGCGGGCGGGCCCCTATGAGGCCTCAGTGTGGCTAAAAAGGGGGGCCTCTAAGGATGCTAATGGTCTGTATCGCAACCATGAGGGACTTTTGGCTGCACCTCTGTCTCTGGTGAACATTTTGATAACGGATGCGCATGGTCTTGACCATTGCGCACGGGGGGAGGAGTTAAGGAAAATTACACAACAAGCTGCAAGCAATGATGGATGCAAGGTTGTCAGAATGTGAATATGAGGTGTGCATTAAGAACAATGTACGCAAAGCAATCACGGCCCCAGTAGGGCACATTCCAGTGCCTGAGGGACCGTTCAGACACTTGTGGTGGACTATGTGGACATGGGAAAAACAGCATATGGAAAGCGATATATGCTTGTGATTGTGGACAGGTTCAGCAGATGGGTGGAGACAATACCGTCCAAGGACATGGGGGCGATGACAGTGGTGAAATTCCTGATCAGAGAGTCCGAGGTTTGGGATCCCAACTGAAATAAGCTCTGATAATGGAGCTGCCTTTGTGGGGAAAGTTAAAAGTTAGTGGTTTAACAGCTGAGAATAAAACAAAAGTTGGCATGTGTGTATCACCCTCAGTTGCAGGGTATGGTGGAGAGAGTGAATGGCACACTTAAGCAGAAGCTGAATAAGATTTGCACCACCATGAAAATGAACTGGGTGGATGCCCTGTCAACAGCCTTGATGGCATATCGGATGGAAACGCACAGGTGATGCATTTGTCTCCGCATGAAATGCTGACTGGGAGACCTATGCCTGGATCGACTTGAGGGGGCGTATAAGGGACCCAGCCTAGATCAGCTGGGGGATGAATTAAAGTTGTACATGAGGACTTTAACCAAAATACACAAAACTATTTCCAAACAGGAAAAGGAGAAAGCACAGAAAGAAGACACAGACCAGGAGGAGCCAGTCATCTTTCCCGGAGATAAAGTCTACCTGCGAGTGTTCCGGTGAAAGTGGCACGAGCCCCGACGAAAGGGACCCTTCAAGGTGACACGAGCCACAGCAACAGCGGTGCAGGTAGAAGGGAGTAATACGTGGTACCATTTGAACCACTGCACTAGAGTACCGCACGAAAGACAGAGTCACTGAAAACTACACAGAGGATGCAGCTGCCCTTGACTCAGATGGCCCTGATGGAGCTCCCAGAGGAGCTCCACAGCTTGGGGTGGAGTCAGTTTCAGGATCAGAGCAGAGTGAGGGCCAAGAGGGAGCATCGCAAGCAGACCAGCCACTCCAGACAGGACACGAAGCTGTGGGTTCTGGTACGGCTGACAGCAACGATGTTAGTGATGCTAATGATTTATCAGGCCCTTCAGGTCTGGGTGCACAGCAGGACCACAGGTCAGGTGAGCACAGGACAACTGACTTCACTGACTCAGCCTGGTCCTTTGATGCTGAATAACCTCTCAGATTACAGTGAGCGAAAGCGGAGAGAAATGGGGGGAGATATGGGAGTGAGGAGAGTGAGCAAATTTTAGAAGGATGCCCAGGATGAAGTAGACCTGGATGGGTTAGCAAAACGTACACTTGGAAATTGGTGGTATAAATGGGCTAAGTATACCGCCACTTCATTAGGGCAGGAGGGGTGTGTGTTGTGTGCAAGTCCTGACCCTTCAGTTAGGGTTGTCCCGTTCCCATACACTAATAAACAGTGTGAAGAATGGGAAATGGAGAGGAGTATGAGATTCTGGAAGAGTCTGTGTCAGGAGGGGCAGGCCCCTAAGAAAGTGCAGGCCCACATCTAACCAGACGGAGCGCATACCGTACTGCCCATATCAGCGTCTGATATATCAGGGAAATACTAAATATGCATAGAGGGTGGAAAAGCATTGTGGGCAGTTTAAGCCCTGGGAAGGAGGTCAGCAAGATATTATGGCGAACAAATTGAGTTTTTTTACAGCAAATTTTCCTCTCTTCATGTTGTCCCTACTGCGCAGATTAATCGTCCCA
Source organism: Brienomyrus brachyistius (assembly GCF_023856365.1). Taxonomy (NCBI): domain Eukaryota; kingdom Metazoa; phylum Chordata; class Actinopteri; order Osteoglossiformes; family Mormyridae; genus Brienomyrus; species Brienomyrus brachyistius. The sequence continues at coordinate 864,549 of NW_026042352.1, read as the reverse complement.
TGTGCCTGCCAGCAAATATTGCTCCTTTACCTGCCGAATGCTGCCTAATTTTAATGCTGCAATTGAAAGGCTTCAAACATGATATGGGTGTGTGGGTTCTTACTAAAAAGTTATAATTCAAGTAGCCTCAATAACAGTCCATTTTGATGGCAGGTACCTGAAAGTACAACTCTGGAGGACCTTGAGAAGTGAAAGACACCTCTGCTTGACTTCATGGCCAATGCAGGTTGTCTGAGGCCTATCCGGTCAATAAGAAATGGGAATCTGCTGGAACATGACATTGTCACGTTTCAGGTCATCCACAGGGGTCAGGGTCCATTTCAGAGGTATTCTGTGTTCTGTTTACATGTACGTTAGTTAGGATCAGAATTTTATCCTTTGACCAACATGGATCAAGTTGCTATTATTTCTTTGAATATAAACTAATAAAGTAACCAGTAACACATTGATAATTAATAAGTGAGTTATAAACACTGTCTACATTCTGCGCCACCTGTTCTGCTTTGAGCCAATCACAATTACTGCTGACCAGATGGAAGATCTTTTCAGCATTCATCTGTCTCCAGAAGGTAGCAACAAGAGAGTTGCTGAGGAAATAGACTCTCCAGAAGGTAATGACCATCTCCAGGATGCAGAAGGTACTTTAATTGACCGTATAGTGTAGAAGTAAATGTTGTTTTTGTAAAACAAAATATACCTGTATAACAAAAAACACTGTAGCTAAAGTTAAATCCTCTTACTGGACAATCACCTGTTTTAAATCGCTCTTCAGTTTTATCCGTTTTCCAAACCTCTTATCCTTCTGGGTCACGGGGGTCGGGAGCCCATCCCAGAAGCAATGGGCACGAGGCAGGGAACAACCCTGAATGGGGTCAAGCCCATTGCAGGGCACACTCACACACCATTCACTCACACATGCACACTTACGGGCAATTTAGCAACTCCAATTAGTCTCAGCATGTTTTTAGACTGTGGGGGAGAACCGGAAAACCCAGAGGAAACCGCACGATAACATGGGGAGAACATGCAAACTCCACACACATCTGACCCCGGCGGAGACTTGAACCCGGGTCGCAGAGGTGTGAGGCAACAGTGCTAACCACTGCACCAGCATGTCGCCCCATCCTATTAAGCTTATTGTTCAGAATTAAAAATGGGGTTATTAAGAAAGAGTAGCCTCCTATAAAATAGCCCAGCACTCCTCCCTCCAGGCCAAGAATATTTTCTTTATGGTCCAGTTCAAAATAATATCAACTGCAGAAATACGGAGCACATGTAATTTATCTGTATTTTAGATGGTAGACGAGTGGCTGGGTGACGTCGTGGCTGGATGACTTGCAGTGTAGCTTGTTATCTGTGCGTTCTGGACAGGCTGCTGACTTCTGATTACTTTTGGCATTTGGTTCGATGTTACGTCATTTCCAGGTGTGTCGGTGCCCAGTATGAAGCTAATCGCCGCATTATAGTTATGAAAAGAAGACAGAATAGCAAAGAAATTGAGGCAGAATTAATTCAACAAAGTATTAAAAATATTACTCAAGTAGATGAATCGCTTCTTGAGACTGAAGGCGACTGTATTTGCACGAACGAGCGTCGAAAAGAAATGCATTATTGTCGCGTTTAAATGAAATAGTAGTAAGTGTCACATTTGCGACGTATTACAGGAGGATGTTAATCTTAACTTTGACTGTAAAATATCATAATAAACAAGAAATGTGAGTTTTTAGTCTGCTTAAACAAGACTACCGATGTTACAGCGAGCGGACGCTGCTGCCGCGCAGGAGAAGCGAAGCGACATTGCCTTTAAAATGAGAGATTACATTCCGTGGCAGGGGGACAGTTTACAGCATGACACCGGCATTAGGCAGCAGGATGGGTGGGGTTAGGTGATCTCCCAGACTGAAAGGGATTCTGGGGACTCGGGGGACAGTGTTGCCCTGAGGGACTGAGGGCCACGTCAGAGGGGGCCTGATGTAGAGGGGCCCAGACAAGGGATGGCTGATGTAGAGGAGCCAGGTGTGGAGGTGCCACATATTGAGGAACCCTGGTGATCACACTACAGGGGGCCAAATGTTGGTGGGCCAAGAGGAAGTGGCTGGGGAGTAGAAAGCATAGATGTCTTGGAGGTGGGTAGACTACAGAGATTTATGCACCCCGGGATTCCCTCAAGTGCCTCTCAGATCTAGGATGGCCAATACTCGGTCCTCCCCAGGAGTGAGAGGATGCAGACTGGCTCCCCCCAGCCCTCCTCACCGGCTCCCTCCAAAGAGCTGTAGCCCTCCTTTTGGTGATGCCGACATCGTCCCTGCACTTCCCCCTCACACCCTCTGCCATGCGGCAGCAGACATGGCCCACAGAATGTATCAATTTTCTTTGATCTCTTGCTATATATTTTCCTGACATATATTTGTCTTTTGCCAATGTGCATTGTGGTATAGGAAACGTACCCCAGAGCAGGACTTTAGACTAAACCATTTTCAGTAAGGATAGGTGTGCTTGGGGTGAAAACACTTTAAATGAACTGTTGAGATTGATTCATTTTATCTGTACTTTTTTGAATATGAAGAATTATTTTAGTGGATATCTCCCTATTTTAATGCTAGAGGGAGCCCCCCTCCCCCCCCCAAATTTATGCCTGACCCACAAACCCACACACTGTCCACAGATGAGAACAGTGCAGACCCTGCACAGTCAGGTTTGGCAACTCCTTCTAATTGTATAGCCCAAACCAGGAGTAAAAGATGCAGAAAATCAGACTCTTCATAGAAAAATTTATGTTCAACGACACTCCATAATGCTGCTTAAAATGAAGCAATGCATGCACAAGTTAAAGCTCTTTTCGTTTTAATGAATGAGGAAAGAAATAGTTTTGGATAAAGAAATGAATTAGTCTTATTTTTTTCATGTGAGCATCCTCCTGCAACATTGAAATACGGTAAAGTGGCTGATGGATGGACTTGTATTAAATTTGGGAGGGTCTGAATGAAGCTCATTACCCCAAATTTTCTTAAATTGGCTTATATATTTACAACATGGTGACTGCAACAATAATACACCCACGACTGTGGTGTTCTACCTAGAGCACCACTAGAGGGAGCTCACACATTCTGTCGTACTTGCCACAGTAACAACAGTGATGTATAGGAACAGAGTTAGAAGCCGGTAATTTATATATAAAAAATGTCATTTCATTAATCTGACTGGGTAGGTCCAGCTGTCAATCCCACCCAGGCCTATCCTCAGCTCCGCCTCTGCATCAGTCCATCTCTTTGCAGTCCAAATTGTACATCTACCAAACTTGGCAACAAATTGAGAACCGTTCTGTTTCGGTGGTTGTATTTAAGGAATGTCACATTAGTAAACATCTGGACATCTGAAATGGGCAGAGACAAAATCGGCAGTACAGGCAGTCCAATGTCTTTGAAACTCCTTTTTCCTTCAGCACCCTCTTACTGCAAAACCTCAATCCAAAGTTCTCCATGTTGTTCATCTCTGTGAAACTGCAACAGGAGAGCTCTCTCCACTGGTGTTCTAATTCACCAAGGGAACAGGAAAGGCCCTCTTTTGGTAGACTGCCTACTGCAGGCTCTCTTTCCCGGGGATGAATCATCTCCAGCTTACTCAAGTGACTCTGGAAGTCGCATTAGATACTGTGTCCGGAAGCAGTCCATGCTGCGCTTAGGAATGATGTCTCTTCTAGTGTAGAACTGACTGTGGAATTTACTGTAAATTCCTAGCAAAAAAAAAAGCTGCCAGAAAAGTATTGCAAAATTGCTGTTAATCACTGTAAAACCCCCAGCTCCATGGGTGTCCCTACAGGTGGCTGCCCTTTGCTGCCAGGTTTGCTGTTACCTTTGTCTGTGCCCGTGTGTCAAGTAGAGCAAGATGGGGTAGGTGAAAAGAGAATTTCCCCAAGGGGAGTAACAAAGCATCTTCATTTCATTTAGAAAATAATTACAAAATGTCTTTTACAGGTTTTGTCCTATGTAAATTACAGCAATTGTCTTTTTTAAACAGAAAAATAACAATTAACTGTAATCTAGTTTAAAATATTATCTTGTATTCTATTCAAAATATAGAAGTTACCTAGCAACTGGAATTGGCAATAAATGCTATTAATACTCCACAATACTGAATGTTGTTGTAGAATGCTTTCCAAGTTAATTTTTGTATTTTACATTTGCAGCTATGCAATCTATGCATATTGTTAAGTGGTTTAAATGAGACTAAGACGAAAATGACAGCCTGAGACAGAGACCCACACAGAGCAAACTCACATTAACTGGAATGACATTAACTTGAAAATTTCAGGATAATCTTAAGAACATAAGAACATAAGAACTATACAAACGAGAGGAGGCCATTCGGCCCATCAAGCTCGCTTGGGGAGAACTAAACTAATAGCTCAGAGTTGTTAAAATCTTATCTAGCTCTGATTTAAAGGAACCCAAGGATTCAGCTTGCACTACATTATCAGGAAGGCTATTCCATACTCTGACTACACGCTGTGTAAAGAAGTGCTTCCTTAAATCCAGCTTGAAATGTTCTCCCGCTAATTTCCACCTATGGCCACGAGTTCGTGTATTTAAACTAATGCTGAAGTAACTGTTTGGTTGAACAGCATCCAAACCTGTTAGAATCTTATATACCTGGATCATTTCCCCCCTCAGTCTCCTTTGCTTGAGACTGAACAGATTTAGCTCAAGTAACCGTTCCTCGTATGACATTCCTCTAAGACCAGGAATCATTTTTGTGGCCCTACGCTGCACCTTTTCTAAGGCCACAATGTCCTTTTTAAGATATGGTGACCAAACCTGCACACAATATTCTAGGTGAGGTCTCACCAAGGAATTGTATAATCTTAGCATTACCTCCCTTGACTTAAACTCCACACACCTGGAGATATACCCCAACATCCTATTGGCCTTTTTTATTGCTTCCTCACACTGGCGAGAATGGGACATGGAAGCATCAACATACACACCAAGGTCTTTCTCATGATCAGCTACCTTTATTTCAGTGACACCCATGAAATACCTGTACTTTATATTTCTGCTCCCTAGATGGAGTACCTTACATTTATCTTCACACCCGTTAACCACTTGATGGAATTCAACTTAGTCAGAGTTGCAACAAAGTCAAGTATTTTTAAAACTGACCATATTCTAGGCTTAAAGGCCCAATTTGAAATCAGGACTGGACATAGAAATCTATTCAGAACAACATTACATTAATGTTAGAATAATGTTATATTTTTTGCTGGTCTGTGTTAATGTAATGCAACAACTCTGGTCTAATACCTCCCTGTCACTTTAATGCTGGATGTGTGTGCAATTTATAACAAGTTAGGCAAGCCACGGATTCAACCATTAAACTGCATTTTCATTCCACATTTTTTGACAGTTCTGTCCAAAATCATATTCCACCAAATCAGCCGTAACAAATTCCAATAACTTCAACCTTCAAATGTATTAAAGTTGATCTTTTTCAGTGTGTTCCTAAATCTTACGGTATAAGCAAAAGGTATAAATAAAAGATTAAGAACAATTTCCATTTGAATAGTGGAGAAGAGTCCTCATCTTTTGTACATGTCTCATGCTCAGAGTCCATCAATCGCCTGAGGAGAGAGGAGACGTGAGGATTGACTGAGTTGTTCTTCTCAGGCATCGTCCCACTTCTTTGGCTTGCAGTCTTCATGCTGCTGGTTGGATTGATTCCAATGAAACAGTTTAAACCGCAAAATCACATGAATAAAACTTACGCTGACCCTCACTGAAGCGGCCTGGTATCTGTTTCATACCTCACTTTACAACACACAGGACTTTTTTTTAACAATTTAAAGGCACAAGTTATTTTACGTCATGGCCAACCCACGTTTGCTAGTTTAATGGCAGAAAAATAGTCAAAGCCAGGCGCCTGGTCCACAAGGGTGTACTCAGTCACTGCTGTTTTTATGGTGTAAACATGCTATAAACTAATTTTTTCAAACATTTTCTTTAAGAGCTAGGTGCGCTAGGTGGATTGCTATTATAATGATGGATTTGCCAGGCAGAAGAAAAGAGTGCTTCTCTGCAGAGATACAAAAAATCTGCTTGTGCACAATGTGAAAGCGTGCGAGCAGACCATCTACAACAGCAGCAGGATTACACCAAAGTAGAGGTCTGCATTCCTGTGGAACCCACGGCAATAAAGTGCAGTGCAGGACAAACTTTCATTTTTGAATGCAGGAGCAGGAGGGAAGTGACTGATATGTTCGCAGGGAAAAAGAATTAAACAAGTGTTTTTTGTTATCAAACAATTTTTTATTTGCGTGAGTAAATACAAAATTACACAACAAAGTATAGCACGTTATCACAACATTACATTGTGTGAAAGCGCTTTACAGCATCCCCACCCAAAGCCCCCAGTGAGTAAGCCATAGGCGACAGTGGCAAGGAAAAACTCCCTAGAAGGAAGAAACCTTGGGAGGCACCAGACTCAAAGGGGAAGCCCAAACCTCCAGGGGCCGGCAGGGAAAGTCAAAAACACACACATCAGATAACTGCAACAGGTTCTTCTACATATCCTATACATGGGCATGGTACAGTGATGCAGTGGTTAAAACTTAACTCACACCTCTGGGGATATTCATCCATTTTCTGAAACCGCTTCTCCTGTTCAGCGTTGCTCCAGCTGACAGCTTTTGCAATTCATCTGTATCTGAATGAGGAAAAACAACATACAGGCAATACAATGGAGCTGTCAGTCACTCCTGGCACATGGAATACAGTTCTGCACTGACACCTCCGCAATGAACAATTGCATTATAGCATAGGAAACTAGTTAACTTTCACATAAAATTTAGATATAATCAAAACAGAAGCCTGGAACAATTTTAAATTTTACTAAATGGCAATATACTGATTTTAGTCACCAAACAAACTTTACAGGACTTGCTTCACTACTTTTATTCGTGTTTCTTGCAATACATCTGCCCTCTCCTGGTCTGGTGGAATATCATTGCTGTAGGCAGCACCGAGCGAAACCACCCGCATCCGCAGTAGAATGCAACATGAAAGCACACGCGGAAAAGTGAAATATCACCTAGACTTTGCGGCACAGGAAACTAGCCGACTTGCACATGAAATTTAAATTTAACCAACACAGCACCCCACAACAATGTTCACTTTATTTAAAGGAAATGAACTAATTTACTCACTAGCAAGCGCAATAATGTACTTAAACGCAGGAAAGCGCACGCGGAAAAGTTAAATGTCAACTACACTTTGCGCATAAAATTTAAATATAATTAACATAGTAGCCCGGAACAAAATCACTTTATTTAAAAGCAATATACTGACTTTACTCATCAAACATATTTTAATATACATGCAAATTTGACAAATACTAAATAATAAGATAAATTATCCGATAAAATGGGAGCAGAATGGCAACCCACCTTGGTGCAGAAAACAAGTGAAGCCGCGTCTTTCAAACCGGCAGCGTCCCACGTGCCGAGGAGTCAAATGTAATCAAGCAACACGGCCCACACACATTAAATAATAACATCATAATAATTATAGTTCTTGTATAATTATTCTCTATATTATTCTATAATAAGATTAACAGACTTTTATAAGTTAAGTTGTATATCGAGAACAGTATGCGACAGCATAAGCATATATCCCTTAAACGTTTATTAATTAAAAATCACACATTCATCCTGCTTAACATAAAACAATGACTTAAAGAGACTTAATTGTGAAATGAACACTACTGTCCGAGGGTATTTATCTCCACAAATCGCTATGGAACATAATGTCTTAAATACTCAGATTTTCAGAATGACAGAATCTTAACATTTTAAATTTTGTTTTGCGATACCGATACGTAGTGATATTGGTATGTGGAACAACGTTATGTTACACACGCCTCCCACAATTCAAGAAGCTGTAGTTAGATTAAGAGCGTATTCACAATTTACCCGTTTGCCTTTTATCGTGACTGAGCACGATCCCCCACCCCAGCTGGTCTGCACTCCCCACATTGCAATTAACGATCCAGACCTCAGCGCTTTTGTTACCATGGGACTTTTTGTGTTGAAGAAAACATTAAAATGAAGTCTGAGGAATGTTACATAACACAGCTAAAATGCAAAAACTCTCTCTGGTGTAATTCACTGCATAAAACCAATGGTCTTAAGTGTGGTGTCTTCTTCATAACACTCCCTGACTTTTGTATTCGTGACCATGAGATAGGGTGGCCTTTTCTTCCTTCATTTGACTAGTGTTCCTCCCTTTCCTCCCAGCCTTGGTTGGTGGTTCAGGCAGCATCACCTTCTTTTAATAGACCCAGGTGTATCCATCCATCCATTGTCCTAACCGCTTATCCTACTGGGTCGCGGGGGGTCTGGAGCCTATCCCGGAAGCAATGGGCACGAGGCAGGGAACAACCCAGGATGGGGAGCCAGCCCATCACAGGGCACACTCAGACACCATTCACCATTCACACTCGGCTCTTTTTCTGGTGTGTGTGTTTAAATAAAAAAAAAATAAAATAAAATTTCTGCACTTTCTTAACGGAGTTTTCAGACAGATGGTATTCATAGCCTGGGTCCTTATTGAGCTAGCATCGGAAATTCATCGCAGAGTCTCAAAGCACTTATGTAAGTCGCTCTGGCTAAGGGCATCTGCCAAATGCTGTAAATGTAAACTCACACATGCATACCTACGGGCAATTTAGTAACTCCAGTTAGCCTCAGCATATTCTCAGCATATTCTTGGACTGCGGGAGGAAACCCCACGACGACATGGGGAGAACATGCAAACTCCACACCCATGTGACCCAGGCAGAGACTCGAACCCGGGTCCCAGACGTGTGAGGCAACAGTGCTAACCACTGCACCACCATGCCGCCCCCTGTATGCTATTTCATTGTATAAAAAGAAACTTACTGTACTGTACAATAAAGTATTTCACCACTGCTTCTTCCTCAGCTCCCACTGTTTGCTAGCACATGCCTCTTTTGATTTCTTCACAGTGCAATTTGTGCTTTATTTTTTTCGTGAAATGTAACTGCAGTATCTGTTTATTAAGTGCTGTGGTTTAATATGTGCATTATTATTTTAGTACTGTGTATACTGTCCTTAATGTCTTGCCTCTCTCGTATAACTTGAGATACGCCCAAATTGACTTGCAACAAGTGGTCCTGGTTCCAAATGCGATGGATACCTGTATTTTATATGCTGTAGTGTGCTGGGTGTCAGACATTGCAATGCACCTTGCTTTGATCTTGACCCGTTAGATCAGAGGGAGGTAATCTTATCCAGAAAGGGCCACTGTGTATGATGGTTTTCACTGCAACTCTCTGAACAGCGAACCTAACGGTTATCCCAATACCTTGATCTTGCTAACATATTTAAATGTGTACCTATTCAGGAATAGAGTGGTGAAGGCATTCAGAGGAGGACTGATGATTATCAGAGGGAACAAAGGGGCTGGGTACTTGTCAGTATCCAGTAGAACCACCAGACTCCTACACTGAATGGTTCTGGATGTGGCACAGACGTTAATCCCTCTGTATTAGGGGATCCGTCTCCAGTTTGTACTCTTCTAGTTAATAGGTAGATTATCAGACAGATTTTCGCCCTAGTCCAGTACTCATTGACAGCCTAATACACCGTGTTTCAATTTGTCTTGATAGTCAATACATGTCACAGGATGTACATTACTCTGATGGGCAGGCCCTCTTACACATGATGGAAATTGCAATACCTATTTTTGGCCACGAGATGGCAGCAAGAAAATAGAAAAATTATTTTCCCACGGTCTACTAGCAGCTTTTAGATGTTAATTCTTCATTCTAATAATTTGACTTGGTCCAATGTATTTTTAATACAAACAATTACCACACAAAGCTGCTAGTAGACCGTGGGAAAATAATTTTTCTATTTTCTTGCTGCCAAAAGTAGGTATTGCAATTTCGGCAAGAAATCATTTGTTTTTCAAAATGACTGAATCAGAATCAGCTTTATTTGGCCAAGTATGTTCACACATATTGGGAATAGTCAGACATTTAATCAAAATAATTAAGACAAGAGATAAACATACAGTTCTGTTGATATGCGACGCATATAACCTCTGCATTCACAGCACTGCTTAAGTTATCGAAGAGCAAATTTCCAAAACTCACTCAGTCCGATAACCTAAAGTAATAAGTCATAATCCTCTTCATACGTTGCAGTAATGGGAATGAAATCTCATTGTGTCGACATTGTGTGTCGTCCAATTTTTCATTATTATTACATTTAGTCAGAATAATATCTTATTTAGGATTTAATTTGCAATCTGGCCTGAAATATTTTCCTGCTACACTGAAGACTCTCTCAGCCTGTGCAGAGAAAGCTGCAGCCAAAGGGTTGGCATCCTTTGATAAACATTGGCTCAGGTATCAGTGACATTATGTGAAGCTTTCATGGCAGGAATAGGGACTAGTTTGACTTTTGATGCAGGAAAAGTGTTTGGGACGTTTCTTAGGTTAGAAACTGCAGTCACTGCAGCCAACACTGACGTTTAAGGAGAGACACTCAGTTCTTCCTATGAGCAGATCCACCATGGTGCACAAAATGACAACAATGTTAATGTGTTTATGTATAATTCATATTTAAATAATAGACTGTATAGTTAAAAGCTACACCTACAGCACGTATATGAACTTGAATTTGAATCCAAACCCTTTTTCGTTCGTCTTTTTTGTTCAGAGTGAATACACACTGACTGCTCAGATAAATAACGTCAAAAATAATTTTCTTTTGTTGCTTAAGATATTTGCACAGTCCTATACATTTTTTTATGTTATTTGTTTTAAAGAGGCTGCAATGTGTAACATTAACATCTCTATAAAGAGAAGGTTAGGCTTTTGGCTGAAGATTACTGACAGCAAGCAAAATGCAACAAATTGTATAATAATAATAATAATAACAACAAAAATAATAATAAATGATTTTTGTTTGTTTAGAAAAACATTTATGGAACAAAGCAGACAATAAGGTATCTTTGCTAATTTTATATTGAGAAACAACTCAACTGTCAAAAATATTTTACAGGGAATAATCTTACTGACATTATAATAAATCAAATATGAAAATAGCTGGAATCTCATTTACCTGTGATTATGACAAAGGTTCCATTCCCAAAGGTGACCTCATGAAGAAACACAGCAGCACAATAATACACTGCAGAATCTGACGGCTCCACGTTAGAAATAGTGAGGTTAAAACTCCCCTCTGCATTCAGTAAGGAGTAACGTTTTATGCTTTTATATTCCTTGTAAAATTCACCAGGTACGTAGAGAAGTGCTTTCGCCATGGGCTGGGGCTTCTGACCAGCAGCTTGCTTAAACCAAGCAACAGATGTTGTTTCTTCTGGATAGAAGCATGTCAGGTTCACACTGTCTCCAAGCTGAACCCTCGTCAGGTGACTGGGCTGAACAACATCTGTAGTCAGTGCAGTGTCTGCAAAAACAGAAAAACAAAAAAATCATAATCAAATAAGACATATAATAGTAATCTAAATAACTATTAACTATGATGAAGATTAAATGGCCAAATTCCAATGATAACATCATACCAGAAATGAAAATATTAAAATCCAAAAATAATTTATATTTTAGGGCCTTACTAATGAAAATGAGAAGACCAAAGAGTCTGAACATCTTCGTGGTTCCACTGTTTAGAATAAACTGCTCTGCTGCTAAGTGAGAGATCATGGTCGTGGTCGGGATGAAAGGGCAGGGAACAGAGAGGAAACACAGACACACATCAGGCTGATCTGATTGGGAACTTAAGTAACAGTGAAAAAGCATTCTAATGTGCACTTGCATGACGTTTATTAATTTACTCCTTAACATCCAGTTAAAATGAGAACAATTAGATAAACAGGAGCAGATACTGAGCATATAAAGTTCTTTGTACAGAGTGCTGAGACACTGTGGGAGAGCATTTGCTAATCATCTCTCTCAGACAAGCGCAGCACAGTATGAGTCTGTTATCAATCTGATATTAGACAGTCTCTCATACAGTAATAATAATTGATACTTTACTGGTCCCTGTGGAGAAATTGTTTTAATTTCTCCCTCAAATTGCTGTCTTTTTTTTTAGAGTAAACAGAGTAAGTTGTCTGCGAAGGGCGGCCACCTGTAGTGATGCCCAGTGAGCTGGGGGTTAAGGGCCTCGCTCAAGGACCCAGAGACGTGCTGTGGCTGGGTTTGAACCAGCGACCATCTGATTACAAACACACAGGCATTAGATCTTCTAATCACACTTAAAAGGCAGATTAAATGTTCTTTCCACCATGCAAACCGAACGTAAATTGTAGCTTTACTGCTTACATTTACATTCACACATTTGCATTTAGAGCAACATTTTGATAAGTGATGTACATGAGAGTAAATGGTGAATCAGTTTATTTGCCACTCTACACATTACATTACATTACATTCATTATAAGGAACTGTACAGCGACATTGCAGTTCCTCAGTTGCTTTGATGGATTTCTGGAATCACCCTTAACATCTGCAAAACTGTAAGTGCATTTCCCAAAACAATTCATGCAAACAGCACCACACAGATGGACTGTCTACAAAAAAGTCATAGAGGCCACCAGCAGCCCGCATACCACACCGTAAGGCCATATGTTAGGATGCTCTCTATGGCAGAGCAGTAGGAGGCCACCAGCAGCCCGCATACCACACCGTAAGGCCGTATGTTAGGATGCTCTCTATGGCAGAGCAGTAGGAGGCCACCAGCAGCCCGCATACCACACCGTAAGGCCGTATGTTAGGATGCTCTCTATGGCAGAGCGGTAGGAGGCCACCAGCAGCCCGCATACCACACCCTAAGGCCGTATGTTAGGATGCTCTCTATGGCAGAGCGGTAGGAGGCCACCAGCAGCCCGCATACCACACCGTAAGGCCGTATGTTAGGATGCTCTCCATGGCAGAGCGGTAGGAGGCCACCAGCAGCCCGCAAACCAAACCGTAAGGCAGGATGTTAGCAGCCCGCACCCAGAATAATAAGCAAACTGTGCAGAATTTGGTTTTGTTATGGTGTTTGTGATTCAATATTAATGGTGCTTTTATTCTGAAAGATAATTTGTTGACATCAAGACACGTTGCAAAATGCTGCCTGTAAGCGCAGTTACACGGCTGTCTATAGAGGTAAAAATATAACTGTAGGCATGAAATAATGCCGCCTCTAAGCAAAGAGTTTAAGACATCGTGGCCTTGACGGCCTTTCGTAATATAACTCCACGTAAAGCAGCATTTTGCAGTGTGGTAACTAGTAATGGTAGTTTGTAAATCCTTTCATATCTTCCCACAATGCAGATAATTGACTGAGAACTGTGTGTCTGGTCAGACTGCACTGTGATGTGCTTAGTGAAGCTGCAGTTGTATTTTAGTGCATATAACCTGCTTTGGCAATGTAGTATTGCCACTGCTTTGCTATATTATCACTACTTTTTATCTTTTACTTAGTCTCGACCACAACTTGTAATTGACTGACAGCCACCAACATCCTATTAATCTTATTATTCTGAATTAAAAATTGGGTTATTAAATAAGAATAGCCTGCTCAAGCCCCCCTCCCTCCAGGCCAAGAATGTTTTTTTCTTTATGGCCCAATTCAAAATAATGTCATCTGCAGAAATACGGAGCACTTGTAATTTATCTGTATTTTAGATGGTAGATGATGGGCTGGGTGACGTCGTGGCTGGACGACTTGCAGTGTAGCTTGTTATCTGTGCATTCTGGGCAGGCTGCTGACTTCTGATTACTTTTGGCATTTGATTCGATGTTACGTCATTTCTATGTGTGTCGGTGCCCAGTATGAAGCTAATCGCTGCATTATAGGTATGAAAAGAAGACAGAATAGCAAAAATATTGAGGCAGAATTAATTCAACAAAGTATCAAAAATATTATTCAAGAAAATGAATCACCTCTTGAGACTATAGGCGCCTGTGTTTGCACAAACGAGCCTCGTCAAAAAGAAATGCATTACTGTCGTGTTTAAATGAAATAGTAGTAAGTGTCACATTTGCGATATTTTACAGGAGGATGTTTATCTTAACTTTGACTGTAAAATATCATAATAAACAAGAAATATGAGTTTTTAGTCTGCTTAAACAAGACAACTGATGTTACAGCGAGCGGACGCTGCTGCCGCGCAGGAGAAGCGAAGCGACATTGCCTTTAAAATGAGAGATTACATTCCGTGGCAGGGGGACAGTTTACAGCACGACACCGGCATTAGGCAGCAGGATGGGTGGGTTAGGTGATCTCCCAGACTGAAAGGGATTCTGGGGACTCAGGGGACAGTGTCGCCCTGAGGGACTGAGGGCCACGTCAGAGGGGGCCTGATGTAGAGGGGCCCAGACAAGGGATGGCTGATGTAGAGGAGCCAGGTGTGGAGGTGCCACATATTGAGGAACCCTGGTGATCACACTACAGGGGGCCAAATGTTGGTGGGCCAAGAGGAAGTGGCTGGGGAGTAGAAAGCATAGATGTCTTGGAGGTGGGTAGACTACAGAGATTTATGCACCCCGGGATTCCCTCAAGTGCCTCTCAGATCTAGGATGGCCAATACTCGGTCCTCCCCAGGAGTGAGAGGAGGTAAACTGGTGCTCCCTCAGTCCTCTTCTCCTGCTCCCTCCAGAGAGCTGCAGCCCTCCTTTTGGTGATGCTGACATCGTCCCTGCACTTCCCGCTCACATGCTCTGCCATGCGGCAGCAGCCATGGCCCACAGAATGTATCTTTTTCTTTGATCTCTTGCTATTTTCCTGGCATATTTTTGTGTTTTGCTAACATGCATCATGGTACAGGAAACGTACCCCAGAGCAGGACTGTAGACTAAACCATTTTCAGGAAGGGTAGGTGTGCTTGGGGTGAAAAATAACTTTAAATTAATTGATGAGATATATTAAATTTATCTGTATTATTTTGAATAAATACAGCCCCCCCGCATATTTATGACTGACCCACAAACTCACACACTGTCCACGGATGAGAACAGCGCAGACCCTGCACAGTGAAGGTTGGCAACTCCTTCCAATTTTATAGCCCAAACCACAAGTAAAAGATACCCAAAATCAGACCCTTCATAAACTTTTCTATCTCCAAAAATACTCCATAATGCTGCTTAAAATTAAGCAATGCACGCACAAGTTAAAGCTCTTTTCTTTGTAATGAATGAGGAAAGAAATAGTTTTGGATAAAGAAATGAATTAGTCTTTTTTTTCATGTGAGCATCCTCCTGCAGCATTTAAATATGGAAAAGTGGCTGATGGATGGACCTGTATTAAATTTGGGTGGGCCTGAGTGAAGCTCATTACCCTACATTTTCTTATATAGGCTTAGATATTTACAACATGGTGACTGCAACAATAATACACCCACGACTGTGGTGTTCTACCTAAAGAGCACCACTAGAGGGAGCTCACACATTCTGTCGTACTTGCCACAGTAACAGCAGTGATGTGCAGGAACAGAGTTAGAAGCCGGTAATACATATAAAAAATGTAATTTCATTAATCTGAATGGGTGGGCCCAGCAGAGCTCACCCAGGCCTATCTATAGCTCTGCCTCTGCATCAGTCCATCTCTTTGCAGTCCAAATTGTACATCTACCAAACTGGACAGAAAATTTACAACCATTCTGTTTGGTGGTCAGATTTAAGGAATGTCACATTAGTAAATTCACGTTCTACATGAACATCTGAAATTGCCAGAGACAAAATCGGCAGTACAGGCAGACCAATGTCTTTGAAACTCCTTTTTCCTTCAGCACCCTCATACTGCAAAACCTCAGTCCAAAATTCTCCATGTTGGTCTTCTCTTTGAAACTGCAACAGGAGAGCTCTCTCCACTGGTTTTATAATTCACGAAGGGAACAGGAAAGGCCCTCTTTTGGTAGGCTGCCTACTGCAGGCTCTCTTACCCGGGGATGAGGCATCTCCAGCTTACTCAAGTGACTCTGGAAATTGCATATGATACTGTGTCTGGAAGCAGTCCATGCTGCGCTTAGGAATGACGTCTGTTTTGGTGTAGAATTGAATGTGGAATTTACTGTAAATACCTAGCAAAAAAAAAAAGCTGCCAGAAAGGTATTGCAAAATTGCTGTTAATCACTGTAAAACCCCCAGCTCCATGGGTGTCCCTACAGGTGGCTGCCCTTTGCTGCCAGGCTTGCTGTCACCTTTGTCTGTGCCCGTGTGTCAAGTAGAGCAAGATGGGGTAGGTGAAAAGAGAATTTCCGCAAGGAGAGTAACAAAGTATCTTCATTTCATTTAGAAAATAATTACAAAATGTCTTTTACAGGTTTTGTCCTATGTAAATTACAGCAACTATCTTTTTAAACAGAAAAATAAAAATTTACTGTAATCTGGTTTAAAAATTTATCTTGCATTTTACTCAAATTACAGAAGTTACCCTTTCAACTGGAATTGGCAATAAGTACTATTAATACTTCACAATACTGTATGTTGTTGTAGAATAGAAGTTAATTTTTATTTTTTACATTAGCAACTATGCAATCTATGCATATTGTTAAGTGGTTTAAATGAGACTATGAATAAAATGACAGCCTGAGACAGAGACCCACACAGAACAAACTCACATTAACAGGAAAGATGACATTAACATGAAAATTGTCACGGGTCGAGGTGAGCGATCGCGGGCAGAGCGGCGATCGTGCGGAAGGAGCAGGCAGGCAAGCGGGATAAGGGGAAAACGGGGTTTTAATCAAGAACGGGGATCTCACGCGAACAAACATCAATGAACATCAATGACGGACGCAGGACTCGGGTAAGACACGGACTGAAATACACAGGACTGATTGAAAATAATCAGACACAGCTGGGTACAATCCGGGAAACACACGTGGGTAGGCAGGGGGCGTGGCACACAGGAGGAGCCGACGGGCAGGGCATGACAAAAATGAGTTGCAACAAAGTCAAGTGTTTTTAAAACTGACCATATTCTAGATTAAAGGCTCAATCTGAAATCAGGACCTGAGACAGAAATCTATTAAGAACAACATGACATTAATGTTAGAATAATGTTATGATATTGTAATGAACGAATCTGGGTGTGGTCATTCGCTGCCATGTTAATGGGGAACACCGGTGATTAGGATTGGGGTGGGGGAGGGAGAGTTATAAAGAGGATGCCTATGTGGGAGGGGGGGGAAGAAAAGGTCTTTCTTTGGTCTTGTAGGGAAACTGGGGGAGTTGGAGTAGCTGTCAGTCTGTGGGAAAAGGAACCGTGGTGTGTCCGTCGCCGGTGGTAGACTGGCCGTGGATGAAGTTATAGTTAGTTATGGGGGGGGGATAATGCTTTTAGAAAGATAGCGGTTTAAAGGGCTGGCAGCGAAGTACAGCGGGGAGACGAACCCCGTGGACTGAGAGACCTCAACTTCTTTTCCCTGGAGAAAGCGGGGGGGGCCAGGTGTGCCTCTTTCCAGGGGAGTAACCGCTTTTAATGGTGTAATTTTGGAATGAATGAGCGTATGTTTGTGTATGAATTTTATCCCCGGATTGCGGTCGTGAGTAGGAGGGCGGGGTTAGAAGGTGCATCGGGAATGATTTGTTTGCTGTGTGTAAGGGTTTGCACGGGCGTTGTGATTTAAGCTTGCTGTGCTGTATATTTGGATTCTGAGTGGCGTGGGGGGAACTGTGGTTGTATCATTCCTAGTGAGATGAAGTTAGCCCTCGGGAAGGGGTTGTAATCCGGGGAATATTTAATAAAGATCTTCCTATATTTTGGTGTCCTTATTTGGTTGGACCTTCCCAGCCTCTTTAAATTAAAAAGGTGGTGGCAGCGAACTTCGACAAGTGCGCCCTGGTAGCCCACTTGTTACACAGGTGGCAGCGGTGGGATCCTGCAAAGGGGGAGGAGAGTGAAAAGAGAGAGAACAAGTTTTTTTTCGTGTCCTTTTCCCCTGTGTATTAAACGACTTGAATTTTTATCATGTCACAAAGTGAGCAGGCAGCGTCGGCATCCGCCAGTTCCACATTAGAGTTCCCTCAACTCGGACAGCGTGAGTTATCGGGAGTAAGTGCTATACGGGGCTGCCTCCGCAGGCTCGTATTACTTATGGGGCTTTAAAGGGGGCCATGCAGGGATGCATGGAACCCAGTGGGAGTACTGATTGGTATCGTGCAGAATTCTCATCTCGCATTCGTTTACCTCAAGAATCAGCTAGAGAATTTGGCACAGCGTTGCGAAGGCTTGTTATGCGAGCTTATCCACTGGTTGATTATGCTACTCAAGATATGTTGGCACGGGACCATTTTGTGGTTACTGTGGGGGCTGGAGATTTGCATATTCAGCTACGTAGTGCCAAACCCTCCACTTTGGAGGACGCCATCAGCCTTGCAACTGAAATTGAGTCTATTAGACGGTTGGAGGGACATGCTGGCCCCTCGGCGGTACGTGGTATAAGTGGATCAGGGTGGAATAAGGATCAGATGGAGACATTGTTGGGGGTGGTGGAGGGTTTGCGACAGGAGGTGCAGGCCCTGCGTGCAGAAGTGGTTACGTTAAAGGCCCGCAATAGTCCCCCTACTGCTGGTGAGAGCATAGTAGCTCCTTTGCAGTCATCCCGGGTAGCAGTGTCTGAGGCACTTCGGCCGGAGCGAATGGTGTGTTGGGAGTGTGGATGTGACAGACATCTAAAAAAGGATTGTCCCTATGTGTCGGGAAACTTTCGAGGGCGGGCACGGTAGGTCGTGTGCCCGCCCTGAAGCAGGAAGGCCCTGAGGTAGAAATTCCTCCAATGGCGAGTCTGTGTGGTCAAGGGCTATATATAGGTGCCCAGGTTGGGGGGGTTGAGGCATATTTATTGGTTGATACAGGGGCTCAGGTTTCAGTAGTGCCAAGGAGGTTTTGGGAGTCTGCCACAGGGGGGAGACCGGGGTTGGTGCCCTATGTTGGCGCTGTGGCTGTAGCGAATGGGGCTGAGCTTAAAATCTTGGGTAAATGGTGCACTGTGTGCCAATTTGAGTCTTTAGCCTTGGGGGTGGAATTTTTAGTGACTGATGGGGATATGCGAGATCTGTTGTTGGGGAATGACTTTTTAACCCAATATGGGGCAGTGATTGATTTAAAGGGGCAGAGTTGTCAGGTGATGGGGAAGATGGTGCCCCTAGTGGCACATGCCTCTAGTAAACAGCCCTGGATAGTGACCCTGAGTACTGATGTTATAGTCCCCCCACGGAGTGAGGTGGTCATTCCGGGAACAGTTAAAGTGGTGTCTGCCCACCCCTTAGTGGGGATGCTGGAACCTGCTCCATTATTAGCCAGCCGACATGATGTTTTGGTGGCACGGGTTGTTTGTCGTGTAACCCAAGGAGCTGTGCCTGTAAGAGTGATTAATGTGACCGAAGATGAGTGTAAACTCAAGCGGGGAATGAAGGTGGGTTCATTGGTCACAGACATCGAAGTGGGGCAGACAGCTGTCCTCACAGATGGTGGGGGGCCCGAGCAGTGCTGGACGGGTGAGGAACTTTTCCAACATCTAGGTCTGGATAAAAAGGGACTCAGTTTAGCAGAATCGTGTGCAGTCCAGGCGATGTTGCACCGACGAGCAGATGTTTTCAGCATGGGGCAGGCTGATTTGGGTAGAACGCAGCTGGCGATGCACACGGTTGACACTGGGGAGGCCCGGCCTATTAAAATGCCGGCTCGGCGAGTCCCTTTACATTTACAGAGAGAAGTGGATGACCAGATAAAGCAGATGTTGGAGGCGGATGTTATTCAGCCATCCCGTAGTCCATGGGCAGCGCCGATTGTACCTGTGCGAAAGAAGGATGGGGGCCTACGGCTCTGTGTTGATTATCGCCAGCTAAATGAGGTCACTCGTAAGGACGCCTATCCACTGCCGCGCATTGATGATGCGCTGGATAGTTTGTCTAATGCATCATGGTTCTCTACATTAGATCTTGCCAGTGGGTACTGGCAGGTAGAGATGCACCCGCGGGATAAACCCAAGACTGCATTTGTTACTAGGCAGGGCTTGTATGAATTTAACGTGCTTAGTTTTGGTTTATGTAATGCCCCCTCGACATTTCAGAGGTTGATGGATTTAGTCCTTGCTGACCTACAGTGGTCCACATGTTTGGTGTACCTTGATGATATTATTGTGTTTGGTCGATCATTCGAGGAACATCTTCAGCGATTGGATGAGGTATTGGGGAAGCTGCAGGGGGCAACTTTAAAAGTGAAACCAGCTAAGTGTGACCTGTTTGCTAAACAGGTACATTACTTAGGGCATGTTATCTCAGATGAGGGAATTACAGCTGACCCTGCAAAAATTAAGGCGGTCCAAGAATGGCCAGTACCTAGAAATCAAACTGAGGTGCGCAGTTTTGTGGGTTTAGCCTCGTATTATAGGAGGTTTATTAAAGGTTTTGCGGAGATTGCACGGCCCCTCCACCAGTTGACGGAGAAAGGGCGGAGATTTAAGTGGACTCCTGATTGTGATAAAGCTTTTTTAACCCTAAAAGCATGTTTAATTACATCCCCGGTGCTGGCTTACCCAGATCCAGGTAAACAGTTTGTGTTGGACACAGATGCCAGTGATGTGGGCATAGGCGCGGTGCTTTCTCAGACAACTGAGGGAGGTGAGAGAGTGGTAGCTTATGCCAGCCGGGCATTAACTAAGGCAGAGCGGAGGTATGCTACAACGAAGAAGGAGCTCCTAAGTATGGTCACCTTTATGAAGCATTTTCGACATTATCTCCTAGGGAGAGAATTTGTGTTGAGGACTGACCATAACTCACTGCGGTGGCTGAATAATTTCCAGGGCCTGGAGGGTCAACTAGCTCGGTGGATGGAACAATTGGCCAGTTTTCATTATACAATTGTACATAGGGTAGGCAGGTTGCATGTGAATGCGGATGTGTTATCGAGGTTACCATCTTTTGGTGAGCAGGTGGGAGACCCGCAAGTCTGTGTCCTCCAAACTGCAGCCCAGAGGCCGGAGGAAGCGAATAATGTTGATGAGCTGCAGGAAGCACAGCAGGGAGACAGTGACATCCAGTTAATGATTAGTCTGAAACAAGGTGGGGTTAGTCGGGCTGAAGCTGCAAAGCATCTATGTTTAGAGTGTTATTTACCTGTATGGGATGAATTAGTGGTCCATGATGGGGTGCTGGTGAGGCAGGTGGGAGATCTGAAAGGGGTTAGTGGGGAACCCCTGGTGCAGTTAGTAGTCCCTGGGAACATGGTGCCGTGTATTCTGTACTGGCTGCATAACACTATGACTGGGGGGCATTTGGGGATACAGAAGGTACAGGCTAAGGTCCGGGAACGTTTTTTTTGGCCAGGGTGGTCGGGGGACGTCCGTCGGTGGTGCAGGGAATGTAGGGAGTGTGCATCACGGAAGGAGACAGGTGTGGCCATACGAGCTCCATTAGTTTCCACAGTGACTGCACGCCCTTATGAAAGGGTGGCTTTGGACATATTGGGTCCTCTTCCAGAGACTGAGAGGGGAAATAAATACATTTTAGTGATTGGTGACTACTTTTCGAAGTGGACCGAAGCTTTTCCCCTAGGGAATCAAGAGGCAGTGACGGTAGCAAAGGTATTGGTGGAGGAATGGGTGTGTCGCTATGGCTGCCCTCGTAGTTTACATTCAGATCAGGGGAGAAATTTTGAGTCACTGGTATTTCAAGAATTGTGCCAACTACTAGAAATAAATAAGACTCGTACATCCCCATATTCACCACAGTCGGATGGCCTGGTTGAAAGGTTTAATCGTACTCTTGTAACAATGTTATCACTGTTTGTTAATCAGAATCAGTCGAATTGGGACACTTTGTTGCCCTTTGTGATGATGGCATATCGAAGCAGTGTACATGCCAGTACAGGATTTACCCCGTATAAAGTTTTGTTTGCCCGGGAAATGATTTTACCGGTGGATGTCATGTTGAATTTGGATCATGGTGAAAGATTAAAACCCATGTCAGAGTATGTGTCTAGTGTGTCTCAGACATTAGCGACTGTGGTGGAGGCTGTGAAAAAGCATCAGGGGGAGGCATCACATAGACAGAAACGGTGTTACGATTTTAGAGCACAGCCACAGTTCTATTCTGTGGGTGAGTTGGTATGGATGCGGGATAAGGCTAGAAGGAGGGGTGTTTGTCCTAAGTTACAGCGGCGGTCTAAGGGACCATTTAAGGTTAAAGAGAGGATCTCTGAGGTGCTGTATAGGGTGTGTCCAGAAAAAGGGGGGGGGGGACACTATCGTTCATGTCAACCGACTAAAACCTTGTGTGCCTTCCTCTTTTGAGGTGTCTCCATCTTCCAGGGGGTCTGGGCCTGTGTGGAAGGAGTGGAGGCGGCGAGGTAAAGGTCGTACAGGACCTCCAGAGGTTCATTCCCCGGCTAGTTGGATTTACCTCCAGTCTGGAACTCCCCAAGGAAGAGTCTCAGAGGAACAATCGGTAAAGGCTCCTGCGGCTGGTTCCCAGTTAGAAGATCCAGGAGCAACAGAGGATATTGCAGCATCAAGCTGTATGATGGAGCTGGAGAGTGAAGCCCGGGAAGAGTTGGCTGTGCAAGTGGGGTCTAGTGGCCCTACTGCTGTGATTGTGCAAGGGGATTTGGTTGACACAGGGGGTGGTCCTCGACCTCAGAGATGGCAACTGAGGCGAGAGAGACGGTTGCCTGTCTGGACCAAGGATTATGACATGCAGTGACTCGAGGACGAGTCCTCTCCGGTTGAAGGGGGGGATAGTGTAATGAACGAATCTGGGCGTGGTCATTCGCTGCCATGTTAATGGGGAACACCGGTGATTAGGATTGGGGTGGGGGAGGGAGAGTTATAAAGAGGATGCCTATGTGGGAGGGGGGGAAGAGAAAAGGTCTTTCTTTGGTCTTGTAGGGAAACTGGGGGAGTTGGAGTAGCTGTCAGTCTGTGGGAAAAGGAACCGTGGTGTGTCCGTCGCCGGTGGTAGACTGGCCGTGGATGAAGTTATAGTTAGTTATGGGGGGGGATAATGCTTTTAGAAAGATAGCGGTTTAAAGGGCTGGCAGCGAAGTACAGCGGGGAGACGAACCCCGTGGACTGAGAGACCTCAACTTCTTTTCCCTGGAGAAAGCGGGGGAGGCCAGGTGTGCCTCTTTCCAGGGGAGTAACCGCTTTTAATGGTGTAATTTTGGAATGAATGAGCGTATGTTTGTGTATGAATTTTATCCCCGGATTGCGGTCGTGAGTAGGAGGGCGGGGTTAGAAGGTGCATCGGGAATGATTTGTTTGCTGTGTGTAAGGGTTTGCACGGGCGTTGTGATTTAAGTTTGCTGTGCTGTATATTTGGATTCTGAGTGGCGTGGGGGGAACTGTGGTTGTATCATTCCTAGTGAGATGAAGTTAGCCCTCGGGAAGGGGTTGTAATCCGGGGAATATTTAATAAAGATCTTCCTATATTTTGGTGTCCTTATTTGGTTGGACCTTCCCAGCCTCTTTAAATTAAAAAGGTGGTGGCAGCGAACTTCGACAAGTGCGCCCTGGTAGCCCACTTGTTACAATATTTTTTGCTGGTCTGTGTTAATGTAATACAACAACTCTGTTCTAATAGCTCCCTGTTACTTTAATGCTGCATGTGTGTGTAATTTATAGCAAGTTAGGCAAGCTACAGATTCAACCATTAAACTGCATTTTCATTCCACATTTTTTGACAGTTCTGTCCAAAAACATATTCCACCAAATCAGCCGTAACAAATTCCAATAACTTCAACCTTCAAATGTATTAAAGTTGATCTTTTTCAGTGTGTTCCTAAATCTTACGGTATAAGCAAAAGGTATAAATAAAAGATTAAGAACAATTTCCATTCGAATAGTGGAGAAGAGTCCTCATCTTTTGTACATGTGTCATGCTCAGAGTCCATCAATCGCCTGAGGAGAGAGGAGATGTGAGGATTGACTGAGTTGTTCTTCTCAGGCATCGTCCCACTTCTTTGGTTTACAGTCTTCATGCTGCTGCTTGGATTGATTCCAATGAAACAGTTGAAACCGCAAAATCACATGAATAAAACTTACGCTGACCCTCACGGAAGCAGCCTGGTATCTGTTTCATACCTCACTTTACAACACACAGGACTTTTTTTTTAACAATTTAAAGGCACAAGTTATTTTACTTCATGGCCAACCCATGTTTGCTAGTTTAATGGCAGAAAAATTGTCAAAGCCAGGCGCCTGGTCCACAAGGGTTGTACTCAGTCACTGGTGTATTTAGGGTGTAAACATGCTATAAACTAATTTTTTCAAACAATTTCTTTAAGAGCTACATGCGCTTGCACCTTGGTGAATTGCTATTATAATGGTGGACTTGCCAGGTAGAAGAAAAGAATAGAGGTCTGCATTCCCGTGGAACCGATGGCAATAAAGTGCTATCAAAAGTTTCATTTTTGAATGTGGGAGCATGGGGGGGGGGACAAGTGATATGTTTACAGGAAAAAAGAATTAAAACAAATGTATTTTTTTGTTATCAAACAATTATTTATTTGCATGAGTGAATAGAAAATTACATTAACTCCCTATAACGCCACATGTATCATATTTAAGACCTCTACGTCAGTAATACGATTATCCCTTTCCTCAAAAACCTGGTGTATATAATGATATACCTGTATTCTGCCCTCTGGTGGATGACCTATGTAGTTCAGATGGAAAACGTCTTTTTTTTTCAAGAATCACTGACGGCTGCAAACACGTTGTAGCCGGCAGGATTTTCATGGGATAAGAAGTCCTATTTTGGGAACAGTTACAGTAAGCGCAATGTAGCGAAAATTAATTATATTTCAAAATGAGTCTTTATTAGTGTGAACTAACTAATAATAACTTAATATATCATGAAATATTTTATAGAAAAACGTGCTGAAAATGTGTGTATCAAATATGATACTACGGGTATGAAAATGTATTATATTTGTCAGTGCATCAGGTGTTGTTTTAGTCAATTTCTTGATTAAATTTTATACCATAATACAAACAACAATTAATATATAACCGGTACGAGTAGCGACCATATAGCTGAAAAGGGGACCTTTATTTTGATACCCCGAGGGGATTTTTATGATGATATGGGGCGCGGTATTCCATCAGATTTATACCCGCATAATCTCGCGATTCGAATCGAAGTACTGTTTGGTCTTGGAGGTTTCTTGGGAAGAGGGAGTGCGGCAAGTAGCCTAGTCTTCCTCTGGATAAGGCGGACCACTCTTCGTGAAGTTTTGGGGCATTGATGGTGAGGGACGAACGTATTTGCCCAAAGGCACAAGGGGGTGAAGTCGTGTATCCAGAACAAGATTGTTTGCAAAGACAAGGTATGGGTTTTATCTTTTTCCTAACATAGTTAATTGCTATTGAGTCGGACATAGTTTTAATTATTGACTGACGCGATGGTAATATATAAAAGAGCGACCGGAGGTGAAAACCTGATCGGCTGGTGTGAGTGCGGGTCCTCTGGAGGTAGATAAACGCTTTTGCTGTGTGGGATACATGTTGGTTTTATGTTTATTATGAGGAATGGAGTGTGGGTTTTGTAATTTCTGTTTTGGCATTTGCAGGAAACCGCAACCTTTGGGGAAAGTTGTACCCACTGTTTCTCTTCCCCTCTTTTAGGGCGCAACGTATATACTGCCTTTGTAAAATTATCTGCGAACGATACACATGTATAACTCCGCTGAGACCGTGGACTTTCTCGGGTGACTCTGTCCGTACCCTCTAGCAGGCTGTCCCTGGGCTTATTAGTTGGAGCCTGGGACCAGTGCTCTGACGACCCCAGTGTGCGTATTGGAGTGGATTTGCTGTGCGCTGTCGGTATTGGTTTTTATTTTGTTCTGCAGTGAGGACTATTTTGTTGTTTTGAGTATATGGTATTTTGATTTGTTTAAACCAGGGGTGCTAATCGAGCAATAGGGTCCCAGCCTGCTGTGAGGATATCTCTGGCTGCCCAGTGGCGCGGGCCGGGGTTTTAAACTACCTACTGGGGGATATACTTCACCAGTGGAAACATCAACCAGGTCACCGGGAGTTATTGAACCCTCCCCTTTTTGTTGCGATTGTTAATAAAACCAATAAATACTTTTATGATCCAGCCCTAATCTCTCCTGTGTGCTCGCTTTGGATACCGCTTGATTAGGGGGGTACTCGCTCAAGGTCACAAATATAATACTCAATTTTAAGCTTGATTATTTCTTCCAGTATTCGTTTTGAGAATTTGACGTTTATGCTGTTTTGTCTTGTTTGTCTGTTTTGTCCATGCGGGGCGACGGAACACCAGCGACGTCCATTGTGTCCGTGTGATTCACTTTTACTCTCGCACCATGTTTTGTCTTGTTTATAAAGAATTACGGCAGGATAGCTGTGCAGAATCTTTATTGAATGACACGGAGTTTATGTTGTACTCCGTACAGGCAGGTAGAACTACTCCGACTGAGTCTCAGCGAGTATGCATAAACAGATCACGTGTGCATTAACCAATCAACATAAAGCTTCTATTTAACACGTACACATCATTTAAATAATCAATTCTGTGTCTAACAAATTATGCAATATTTTCTGCACGAATATTACACACTCTATGCAGGATTTCGTATTGTATTAACTGTAAACTGGAATTTCTAATCAGTTTATAGGTTTTTAAACATATCTTAGACCAGAAATTGTGGTCCCAGCTGACTGATAGATCTTCCACCCATGTTGCAATGAGTCATCCATTTTAGAAAGTGTCCTGTATATTTTAGACAGTAATTTGGGGGGTTTCAGATTAAGGAATTCTGCCACACTTTGCGGTATTTGTAATTTGATTTGATTAGACCTTATTTTTTTTTTTTACTATAGATTTAACTTGTTGATATTCTAAAAATCTATTCTTGCTAATCCCATATTGTTTAATATGTCAAAGGGAATAAAGTCTATTCCTTCAAATATATGTTCCAAGTATTTAATACCTTTACAACTCCAATCTGGGAAGTTTATCAATTATTGTTTAGTAGTACATCAGGGTTGTTCCAGATGGGAGTACGCTTGCATGGGATTAATGAAGACTCAGTCATTTTTAGAAACTCCCAGCACGCTGTCAGAAAAGAGCTGATACTGATGCTTTTGAAGCATTCCTGTCGTTTTGATGTTTGAGCTAATGAATGGTAGATCCGAAATCTCTATCTTATTGCATAGTGCCTGTTCTACGTCTGGCCAAGGCTCATCTAAGAGGGTATGTTTTAACCACCCTGAGATGTTTTGGAGCCTGTTGGCAAAGAAATAGTGGTGAAAGTTAGGCCGATCTAGTCCTCCTTTATCCTTAGTCCTTTGCAGTGTTTCTAAGCTAATACGTGGGGGTTCATCTGAATTCCTCTGGAAAGATAGCGGAGTCCAGAGATCTAAACCAGTCAGGTGATGTTTTGCTCGGGATCATTGCAAATAAATAATTAGTTCTTGGCAAAACCATCATTTTTATTGAGGCATCCCTTCCCATAAGTGATATGGGTAGGGACTTCCACCTAACCAGATCATCCGCTACTTTCTTTAAAAGTGGGAAATGGTCTAGTTTAGTTGAATCTGCCAGCCTAGGTGTAACATTAATTCCTAAATATTTAATATCTCCAGACTACAGTGGAGAGGAAGAATTATTCTGGAAGGAGCAATTAATTGGAAGAACTGTAGATTTTAACCAGTTTATCGAATAACCTGAGACTCTTGAGAAAGAGTTTATTAATGTAATTACCTCAGAAAGAGTGGTTTGTGAATGCTGGAGAAAAAGTAACACATCATCCGCATAAAGTCTTACCTTATGTTCTACATTCCTGCATTTAATGCCTTTAATCACTGTAGCCTGTCTAATTGCTGCTGCTAGTGGTTCAATAAAAATCGCAAACAATGAGGGGGATAGAGGACATCCGTGGCTGGTGCCCCTCTTGAGACAGAAACTGGAGGATGTTTAGTCATTCGTCCTGACGCATGCTGTTGGTGAACTATATAATATTTTTAACCAGTTTATGAAAGAGTTTCTGAAACCAAATTTGCATAAAGCTGCAAATAAAAAATTCCAGTTACTGTAACTCTATCGAATGCTTTTTCTGCATTTAGAGACAGTATTGTAATTTGAAGGTTTTTATTGCATGAATAGTCTATGTCTAGATTAAGTAATCTACGTGTATTTGTTGATGAGTGCCTCCCTTATGAAACCAGTTTGGTCAGGATGAATTATGAGAGGGGTTAACTTCTCTATTCTTTTTGAGAGAGCTTTGCAGATTATTTTAAGGTCAACGTTTATAAGGGATATTGGACGATAGCTGGTAGATACTGTAGGATCTTTGCCTGGTTTTAGCAAGAGACTAATGTTTGCAGAATTCATATTTGGTGGTAGCCGACCATTTTCCCTGGTTTCTTGCAACATTCTGCAGAATGTTGATGCCAGAATTGTCCAGAATTCTTTATAGAATTTTGCTGGAAATCCATCTGGACCTGGAGCCGTTTTATTGGGCATACCGTTCAGGGCTTCCTGGAGTTCACCTGGTGTCAGCGGAGAATCCAGTGCCATCGCTTGATTGTCTGATAATTTCGGAAGGGTTATACTATCAAGAAACTGATCAATTTCGTCTTTAGATGGGTTTATCTGTGGTGAATATAAAGATTTGTAAAAGTCCCTGAAAGTGCTGTTTTTTCTGTCAGGGTCATATACTGTATCCCCATTTCAGTCTTTAACAGCACATATAGTTGTTTTTTTCCATATTTATTTTTAACTGATCGTATCTAGCCTCGCTTGTCTCCCGTGTCTCCCTTTCCCGAATAAACCCCGATTACCCCGATCCTGCTCGTCAGCCTGGTTTTCTGAACCACCGCCCGCACGATCGCCTGTCCACCCGAACCTTCCCGTGACACATGGTTTCTTCTAAGTCCTGGATACACTTGTTTTCTCTTCTTTTTATGTGATGAGAATGAGATTATTTTACCTCTCATCACAGCTTTGCCTGCTTCCCAGAGAACAGATGCTGATGTTCCAGGCAGGTCATTATAGTCTAAATATAAAGCCCACTCTTTTTTTAAAATAGTTAATAAAATCTCCATCTTTAAGCAATGATGTATTAAATCTCCAGTTTCTACTTGGTGGAATGGCCTTCTTATTTATTAGGGTTAAAGATACAGGAGCATGATCGCTGACAGCTATAGGGTGTATCTCTGTGTCTGAAATGTCACTCAGCAGAGAGCTACTGACTAGGAAATAATCCAGATGAGAGTAAGAGTGATGGACATGTGAGAAGAAAGTATATTCCCTACGGGTGGGGTGAAGAGAACGCCATGCATCGCAAAGTCCATAGTCGCTCATGTGCTGTTTAACTATGTTTGTGGATTCCCAATTGCGCTGAGCAGCTGTACTGAGCCTGTCCATTTCTTTATTTGGTCCAAAGTTGAGGTCGCCCACAAGAACAAGTGCGCAGTCCTGGTGTTCAGAGAGTGCGGTAAAGAAAACGTGGAAGAATGAGGGGTTATCAACATTTGGACCATATATATTAACAATACATAACTTTTTGTTAAGTATAGATAATTTAATGATTATAAATCTACCCTGTGGATCTATAATTGTGTTGAGTACTGTGAAATTGACATTTTTATGTATTAGAATGGGGAGGCATGGTGATGCAGTGGTTAGCACTGTTGCTCCGGACCCCCTGCGGCCCAGTAGGATTAGCAGTTTGGAAAATGGATGGATGGATGGATATTTTTATTAATTTAATTTTGAGTATTATGGTGTTCCATGGGGGCGGCATGGTGGTGCAGTGGTTAGCACTGTTGCCTCACACCTGGGTGACCCAGGTTCGAGTCTCCGCCTGGGTCACGTGTGTGAAGTTTGAATGTTCTCCCCATGTCATCGTGGGGTTTCCTCCGGGTACTCCGGTTTCCCCCCAGTGTCCAAAAACATGCTGAGGCTAATTGGAGTTGCTAAATTGCCCTTAGGTGTGCGTGTGAGAGTGAATAGTGTGTGAGTGTGCCCTGCGATGGGCTGGCCCCCCATCCTGGGTTGTTCTCTGCCACTTGCCCATTGCTTCTGGGACAGGCTACGGACCCCCCACGACCCAGTAGGATAAGCGCTTTGAAAATGGATGGGTGGATAGATGTATTAGAATTGCTACCCCCTCTTTATTATAATAATAATAATAATAATAATAATAATAAATAAATAACTTAATTTCCCTACAGGGGATCAATAATCTTTACGCCTCCTCAACTTGCTCTTTGTGGAGTAAGTTGACCACGAAGGGCTGCCACTCATAGTGGCGCCCAGGGAGCTGGGGGTTAAGGGTCTTGCTCAAGGAGCCGCAGACGTGCTGAGGCTGGGGTTCGAACCTGCGACCTTCTGATTACAAGGACACAGGCTTAGCCCCACTGAGCCACACGCTGCCCCCTAGTGCCCACTTTGCCTAGAGTTATAGCAGGCTGAGAACACATTGGGAAACTCGGGTGTTTTAAGTTCATCCTTTGGCAGGTCTATGAGTCTCTTGTAATAAAACGTCTGCCTGTAGTTTAAGCTGGCTACCAGGGAGTGGTACTGGGGTCGCCGTACAGCTGCCCATCCACGTAGAGCTGGTCTACGGCGATGAGAGCTCGGGAACCCTTCTAAATAAAGTTGCGTCGGATTGGGAACAGAACTTTGCGTCGCTCCAGGATCTCTTTGGGAACTGGTCGTTTACGACAAAGTCTGTTCCTTTCAGCTCCCAGCCGCGGCTCTTCACCTGCTCCTTCTGCTTAAAATATCCAAATTTAACCACAATAGGATACGGTCTCAGTGCACCAGGCCTCTTGGCTCCCAGCCGATGGACTCTCTCAAAGCAGATGTTTTTCAGTGTCCTCTGAAAGCTTCAGGTGGTTCTTGATAAAGGTTTTGACGGTAATTCTGGGATGCCTGAAAACACCAGGTTATTTCTCATGCTACAGGCCTGTAGATCGACGACAGTCTCTTTTATTTTTTTATTTTCTTCATTTAGATGGGTCACATTTTCAGTTAGAGACTTAACCGAGTCCCATAGTGAGGTGTTTTTCAGCAGCGAGTGTTTCCACCTGCTGCTGGTTGAATTCCAAAGATTCCCTCGGGGATTTGAATTCCTGATGTAGAATCTCGACGAGAGCCAACCTCTCGTCGAAGCTGGACAATCGTTTGTCGATTGAATCCAGGATGTCGGCAAAGTCTTTACCAGTCGGCGATGCTGTGCCAGGGGAGTCTGCCGGGCAACTTCGTTTGGAGGACGGTGTCTCGCTTTTGGCTGGAGAAGATGCATCTGCGTTCTTCTTCATGACTATAATGTTGAAGTACCAGTCGATTTATTCCACAAGAGATTCCAAATTCCCCTCGCTGTTCATTCAGATTTTCCGCCAAGTCTCCGGCGTCTGACGTCACCTACAGCATTTCCGCCTCTGACGTGCCCTCCAACGTACTCATACTTGTACTTGCAAGATCTCAATTCTGTATTACAGTAGCGTACATTGTCCTGGAGGATATGGGTGTGAGGCAAGGAACAACCCAGCATGGGCCACCAGCATATCGCAGGGCACAGATACCAGTCACACCTACAGGCAATTTGGTAACTCCAATTAGCCTCAGTATGTTTTTGGACTGGGGGGGGGGGGGGGGAAACCAGAGAACCTGGAGGAAACCCCACAACAACACAGGAAGAACATGCAAACTTTACACACATGGTGTTATGGCCGTGACTCAAACCCAGCTCCCAGAAGTGTGAGGCAATAGTGCTAACCATTGCACCACCATGCTGGACCATAAGTGGAAATCCAACAAGTGAACTGATTTATTAGGGTTAAGCTAACAGACACCCAGAAAAATTAAAATGTAAATCACTGCAGTGCCGTGCAAACCTGTGTGAACAGCCAATCAGATCAGCCTGCTCTGTAGCATGTACCTCCCTGTTTCCGGTCCCTTTGTCAGTTTCTCACTGGCTGATTCAAAACAAGTGGAACCACTATGATGTTCAAACCCTTTGCTCTTCTAATTTTCATTAGTAAGCTCCTGATCACCGTAACCAGTCTGCATTTAAGACATTTTTCCCACACCCCATTCTCACAATAAGCTGATAATAATACTAATAATACTACTGTAATAATAGTATTACAGTAGACTTACTCAGCCAGATGGCAGTGGTCACATACTGATGAATGGTTGGGTAGCCAAGTGCTAGAAAGCTAGAAAGCAAATAAACTGATTCACCATTTACTCTCATGTACATCAATTAAAACTGTTTGCTCCAAGATAAAAGATGAAAAATACAAAAAGTCATTTTTTCCGTCTAACCTCTGATTACTGCATGACATTTCTGATAATTGATGAGTAGAAGTCTGTTGTCAAATGTCTGTTGCTTGGTGGTAAGATGTTTCCAAAAGGAGAACCACAAAGAGCACAGTCATTTTCAAGGTTATTTCTCACTGGTCAGTGTGAAAGGCTGCAATCATTACTATAACGCCGGGCTCAGCACAGTGACTGCACCTGCGCTGCACTGTAGACCACAAGCCAGGCTGCAGACCATCAGCCCTGAAAGTTAAAACAGGACTCGTATGTGTGTCATGTGTTGTTTAATAAAAATTTACAGGACAGAACATAGTGGATTCAGTTTCCTTTGCTCTTACA
The DNA here is from genome assembly GCF_023856365.1 of Brienomyrus brachyistius. Lineage (NCBI taxonomy): Eukaryota > Metazoa > Chordata > Actinopteri > Osteoglossiformes > Mormyridae > Brienomyrus > Brienomyrus brachyistius. The sequence goes on along the minus strand of NW_026042352.1, from coordinate 831,879 downwards.
CTCCCAGTCCAAAGTGTGGCCACAACTGCTGTCAATGCATCTGTCTCTTTTTTCACTGTGTTATTCACCTTTAATATCAAAAGGCTCCAAAGCAGTACAGTAATGCAGAACAAATAATGTAACTAACAAGGAAGTGGGGAGGTAATGGACAGAAGTGTTGGTTTTTGGTAACTCCACTCCTCTGACCTCCACTGTAATTTTAGGTTCCTTGGAACAATATTGTAAACCAGTCATCACACACCTAGGGGTTAAAGTCGACACCAACCTTAAGTTTGACACGCAGATAAGATCAGTTGTCAAGTCAAGCTTTTTACAATTGAGGCAGTTGGCCAAAATAAAGCCAATTCTTTCTAGGCAGCACTTTGAGACAGTAATCCACTCTTTTGTCGGTACTAGTTTGGACCACTGTAACGCCCTCTATGTTGGGGTTAGAGGCTCCACTATTGTTCACCTCCAGAAGGTTCAAAATACTGCCGCACATGGAAATATGAGCATGTCTCCCCCATTTTAGACTCACTCCACTGGCTGCCCGTACATTTTAGGATTCATTTTAAAATTCTGTTATTTGCTTTTAAAGCCCTCAAGGGTCTTGCTCCACCTGACCTCTGTGAGCTGCTTCACCCTTACACCCCCACTGCTCTCTCAGGTCAGCTGATCAGCTGCTCCTGATGGTTCCTAAGACTCAGCGTGAGCTTAGAGGGGATCGAGCTTTTTGCATTCGCAGCTCCTAAAATGTGGAATGATTTGCCTTTTCACATTAGAGAGGCCTCTTCTCTTTAAATCTTTAAATCTCTTTTTAAAACTCATCTCTTCTCCTTGGACACCTTGTGAGATATTAACTTTAATAGTAAATTTTATTTCAATCTTAGCCTTTTCTTTATTAATATAAAATTTTTATATATTCATAAATAATTATTAATATAATATTTTTATTTTATTAATGGCCATTTACTTACATTTAATGTTTTGGTTTTTATTAAATTTATTTTAATTCGTTTTTAAGTTTGTGAATATTTTTATTTATTCCTTTGTGCAGCACTTTGGTCGATAAGGTTGTTTAAAGTGCTTTTTAAATAAAGCTGGATTGGATTAGATTGGAAGATGGCTCAACAAATCTCTCTCCCAGTATGTAAAATTCGATAGAGGGGCGCAAGGTGGACATTCTGTCAGGGGCCCAGAATTTTTAGCTACACCTCTGTGCTACTGTGTTTTTTATTTTTACTCTAGCCATCAACAACTCTGGAGCTGCTATATTGCCACCTGGTGGTGAAGAGATCAGACAAAATATGTACACATGTAACCAACAGTGGGGCGGCATGGTGGTGCAGCGGTTAGCACTGTTGCCTCACACTTCTGGGACCCCGGTTTGAGTCTCTGCCTGGGTCACATGTGTGTGGAGTTTGCATGTTCTCTCTTGCTAAATTGGCCGTAGGAGTGCATGTGTGTGTGAATGGTGTGTGAATGGTGTGTGAATGTGCCCTCCGATGGGCTGGCCCCCATCCTGGGTTGTTCCCTGCCTTGTGCCCATTGTTTGCAGGATAGGCTCCGGACCCCCCGCGACCCAGTAGGATAAACGGTTTGGACAATGGATGGATGGATGTATGAGGGTGAGTCACAATGACAACAGCTGCTCTGTTGACTTGGTCCCAGGAGTCGTCAGCGTTGGTCTGCCGGGGCCCCCGTCCTGTCTGTGGAAGCACCCCTCTTGTTGGCTGTTCTCTCTGCCTGGGCCCCCTCTCCTGCTGCCTCACCTTTGGGTTGAAGTGGCTCCCCATTGCCTCTGTAAAGCTCTTTGTGTATCTTAGAAAAGGGCTGTATACATGTAACATTCATTCATTTATTCGAGGTCCCAGCCAGAAGAGTGCAGTCCCACACTGTCCCAACAGCCTGAATCAGCTGGATGTTATAGGATTAAGACACTTCCTGCATTAGGCCATTTACCCTCAGTGTATTTCCACATACCCTGACAGGATGGATGACAATACTGTGGCCCTAATTTTCAATACACAGTTTTCACAGGAGTCTCACCCTCATCCACATTCTCTGCATTCCTTATCTCATGCTTTTTTGCCACCCGCATCTCCTCTGCCTGCTTTGTCTCATTTTCCCACAATTGAAACACCTTCCAATTTGTCTCCGTTTTAGTTCTACCACATTAATACCTGAGCAACCAGTCTGATCCTGTTCCTCTAATTTCAAACGCATCTGGCTTATCTGATTGGGACTGAAGCTGCTGTTTCTAGGAAAACCACATTCGTCCACTGGGGCAGGTCTGACGCCGCGTCCTTCCATATTTCTCCCATAATTGTTGTAGAGAATTTCAGCTGGAGATCTTTCCCAGAAGCAAGTCACTTCACTTTAGCACCTGTTATCAGTAAAAGTCAAGTCAAGTAGGTCTTTAATGTTATTTTTAACTTTACACAGTTGAGTATAGTACAGTTACAAAAGAAACTGTTTCCCTCGGACCAAGGTGCTACTTAAATTAACACAAGACTAACACATACCAACCTTAGCAACATACTGTATGGTGCATAATGAGCAAAAAACTGTGCAAACATTGCAGGACAGTGCAAAAAGAGAGGACAACTGACACCAACGAGCACAAACAGCACAGTAAACCCAATACTGATAAGGTGCAGTTTGGTTGTGCAATGAGGGTAGCAATAAAAATAAATAAAAGTAACTGTAAACATGGCTACAATAAGATAAAAAAATAGTAGTTAAATAATAAAGTGTGTTAATGAGTGTATGTGTGTGTGGTATCAGATTAGTCCCCTGAGAGTTCAGTAGTCTGACGGCATGGGGGATAAAGCTGTTTGAGTCTGGCTGTAAAGGCCCGAATGCTCCGGGACCTATTTCCAGAAGGCAGGAGGGTGAAACGATAATGTGAGGGGTGGGTGGGGTCATCCACAATGGTGGTGGCTTTGCGGATGCAGTGTGTGGTGTGAATATCCGTGATGGAGGGGAGAGATATGTAGGGGTTATCTTCTTCTGAAGATGCGCTGGAAACAAACCAGTCTCTGAACACAGAACAACACAGACAGCTGTGATGACGTTTTACTTGCTGCAAGGTGTAGGGAATCCACTTGCAGAGTCTCCGCAGTTTCAGCAAAATGATGGTTTATTGAACAGCAAAAATAATACAATGTAATACAGTGTAGAGACACACCGGGTACTGAAAGGCAGCTCAGACACAAATTGAAGGACAGTTCTTCACCCCCCTTTATACCCAAAAAGGCCCTCCCCACCAAGGTGTTGTGTGTAGGTGTTGTGAGTGAATTTACATATAAAGAGTGACCCCCTGGAGTGTGAGGATCCTGAGACGGGGACAGGACAGAACAGGGGTAGAGACTTTTATGATCATTGTAATTAAATTCTTATCACCTTATCTTATCCTTATCACCCTAGTGGTGCCAACTGGAACCCCCATTCTCTCCCTGGCTTCCCCCATGATCATAAATTCCTAACATTGTCTGCATTCAAATGATCAACCAAGAACCTTGGGGCATTTTTACCACTTTTCCTTACAAAGGGAAAGCCCGGTCCTGACCTCGAGGTGTCAGCCTCTCAGTCGAACTCGGCCAACTTCGAAAAAGGAACTCCCCTCGCAGTGTCTTTTATTGAGGTACACAAACAGGATATGCAACTGACATTGAACATTGTTTGTCACCATGAAATATTCAAGCGACAGTTCTTGAGACGTGTTATTGCTCAATTAAGATCAAGCTGCGGCAGGGTGTTGTTTCCAAGCGTCTAGCAAAATGATAATAAAAAAAGTACATATTTCTCTAACAAGATACTCCAATGATTTTCTCACCTGTCATCACTATCTGTTGTAGGGACTTGCGATCTGAGGCGACATAGTTCCCAAAGCAGACTGTGATGCAGCTGCTCAGGGTGCTTTCAACAGTTCCCCAATAGAGTGTGAGGATGGGAGATGGGCTTTTCTGAGCTTCCGTGGAGAGTAGAGGTGCTGCTGTGCTTTCCTTACTATGGAGCTGATGTTGAAGGACCTGGTGAGATTCTCCGCCAGATGGACAACAAGGAATCTGGTACTCTCTACGATCTCCACAGATGAGCCATCGATGTGCAGCAGAGAGTGGTCACTCTGTGCTTTGTGTTCTTCTAAAGTCAACAACCATTTCTTTGGTCAACATTCAGAGACAGGTTGTTGGCTCTGCAGCAGTCCGATAGTCATCACACTTCCTCTTTGTATGCTGAGTCACCGTTTTTATTGACGAGACCCACAGTCTTGTCATCAGCCTGATGTTGATGATGTGATTCGAAATGTGCATTGCTGCTCAGTTGTGAGTCATCGGAGTTAACAGCAGTGGGCTGAGCATAAAGTCCTGGGTTCCTGCTACAGCGTCTGAGCAGCCGCCTTCGTCGCCCGTAGCTCCTGCGCAGCCCGAGCAGCCGCCTCCGCTGCCCCCTGCGGCCCTAGAGCCCGAGGCGCTCCCTCTGCCTCAAATGACTGTGCCCCCTGGGGCTCTTGTTCCTGGCCCCACTCCTGTCCCTGACCCAGCTCCAGACTTTCCTGCCCTAGTCCCCGAGGAGGTCCCGGACAGTCCGACCACCGTGTGTGCCACGCCCCCTGATTATCCACGTGTGCTTCCCTGATCGTACCCAGCTGTGTCCGATTATTTTCAATCAGTCCTGTCTATTTGAGTCCATGTCTTACTAGAGTTCAGTGTCCGTCATTGAAGTCCGTCTGCGTGAGATGTTTCCTGCACCCCGTGTTCCTAATAAATCCCCGTATTTCCCCGTATCCTGCCTGCCTTGCCTGTTTCCTGCCCGTCCGCCGCTCCCGTTAAACGGCGATCGTGACACAAGGCACACGCACATCAACAAGTACCGATGCAGCAAATACAGATGAACAATTTAGGAGGAATACTAGTCAAAGGAAGGAAGAAAAGCAGCCCACCCTATCTCATGGTCACGGACACAAACATCAGGGAGTGTTATGAAGAAGACACCACACTTAGCACCATTGGTTTTACGCAGTGAATTACACCAGAGAGAGTTTTTACATTCTAGCTGTGTTACATAACATTCCTCAGCCTTCAGGTTTTTTCCACACAATGCAGGACACGCAGGGGTGCCAAACAAAACAGCGGAACTGCAGTGTAGCCAATTATTTGTTTCAGTAGTTTTAAGAAAACTAGAACATAAAATGTTTGTTTTACTTAGGTAAAAGTCCAGTTGAAACAGACTTTATTTTTAAAAAGTTAGATTGGCTTTAAGTGATGAAACATGTTACTTGTGTTAATATTGCTTAATGAAGTGTAGGTGACATAGAAGCATGCAGTTTGATGTTTGGGGGCTGTAGTTTTTAATGGGACTATTTGAATATGGAGTACTAGTGTTGTACTTTTTAAGGGTACAGCACACGAAAAAAATACAGAGTATTAAAAGTGCCTCTCTTTAAAGGAACTGAGTTATCTTAGTGTATTTTACATCACATACACTCTCGGTCCGCTGGGGGAGTCCATCCCGCTGTAGTTGGAGAATGCTGCCATCAGTCGCTCGGTGTAGCACTCGCAGGATTTACCAGGCTCCTGTTTAAACTGATGCATCATGCCCCAGTCCATGCGCAGGAGGACCAGTCTCTGAAGGGCTGTCGCATGGTGAGGTCTGTTCTGCCTGGGATCCAGCAGGTCACTGGCAATGTCCTTCAACTCCTTCATCTACAGTGTCAGATGAGCAAACCTCATCTCCCCCTTGAGGATTTGGACAAACCAACATAGGGGCAAGAATTTCTGCTACCTCGTCCTGCTGCCTGAGTGTTTCGCCACGGCACTTCATCACCGAGAAGGAGGTAGAGTCGGGTGCTGAATGGTTATGATCCTCGTCTGCAGGGGGGAGAGGGGAAGGGGCAGGGGAACCACTTGCTACTCCTCCCTCGGCGGCATAAGGAGGAAGCTGCTGTTTGGGCAGCAATGCTTGGGCAGGAGCCACACAGTTTATTTCTGGGTATCTAATTAGCGGACACCATTAGGTCCCTTCAGGGGCTCCACAGACAAACTCATTGACATAATAGAATTGTCACAGAAAAATTCTTTGTCACATTCTCAGTCGACATAGACTGTGTGCTGTTTACATATTTTTGGCACAAACGAAATCTCATATGCATATTGACATATCTTTGGCACAAGTGGACCTCCATCACTTTAAAGAGGGTAAACTCTGGTCAGGAAATTTACGACGTCAGAATAAACTGATTTTTAACAGAAGTAACTGACATGCCCTAATAAGGAAATGCATACAATCAGAATACAATATCTGTGGTTTTTAACAGTGGTAACAATCTGATAATGAAAGGAATCAGATCAACATTTCTATAGCATGTAACAGAGCTTGCTCCCCTCCAGAACTCATTGTTCCAGTAGTTATCTGAAATCATCTGCAGGAGCTATTCTTTTATTTGTATATTAAGCGTAATTATTCATGAATATTATTGATGATGTTTATTTGTTCAATGTTTTTATTTATTCGTATGTCGGTTTGCTGTGATCGGCCGGCTTTGGGCGCCGTGCCGCTCTGTCTGCAGGGGTCGTCTCCACCGTGGTTCCAGACTCGCCACACAAGCTCTTTGTCGGAGGCCTGCCCAACTATCTCAGTGACGATCAGGTACCCCGCCCTCAGTCTCTGTCGCCGGGGAGCCGACCCACAACCCTCCTGTGTTTCTGTCCCACTGCTGCACGTGGAACTCAAGCAGGCATGCACACACACGCACACGCACGCACGCACGCACGTGCACGCACATACATACATAAAATAAACACTCGTCTCTGTGTAACTGATTAGTAGGAAAAGAAAGCCTGTCAAAGTTACCTCACCGCTTAAAATTCATTACAAGATACTGGGGGGTCAAATGTCAGCATCATGTTTAAAGCTAGCTGCTGAAAATAGCCGCACATTTGAGGTTTTTTTTTTTTTTTTTTAAAGATATTCATGGGATTTATTAAACATTTATTAGACATGTAGGTAATGAGTTGACAGTTACATTACGCTCATTGTTTATCCAGCTGTAAATTATGAAGATATTGAGACCCCGCTAATGTAAAAGGTACGTTTCCCAAAACCTCATGTTATCGACTTGCATAGTTGGAACCATTCAGTTGTTATCTAATGTTGTTAGCAAATAACCTTATTAGCAACAAAGGCTTTGGGAAACGTGCCTTACAGCTCGTTACAGATTCCGCGGCCCGTCGATGGCGTGGAGGTGCCTGGCTGTGGCAAGGTGGGACCCGTACTCTCCTGTACCAGTGGCAAAAAGAAGACCTCTGTAGGCACTAAACACAGGCTCATGGGAGCATTTCTTGCACAAAAGTGTTTTGAAAACGGAATAATTTTTTGTGTAAGAAAAACAATCTGATTGGTTCAGATAGACGACGGACAATCTGATTGGTTCAGATAGACGACGGACAATCTGATTGGCTCAGATAGACGACGGACAATCTGATTGGCTCAGATAGACGACGGACAATCTGATTGGCTCAGATAGACGACGGACAATCTGATTGGCTCAGATAGACGACGGACAATCTGATTGGCTCAGATAGACGACGGACAATCTGATTGGCTCAGATAGACGACGGACAATCTGATTGGCTCAGATAGACGACGGACAATCTGATATTGGCTCAGATAGACGACGGACAATCTGATATTGGCTCAGATAGACGACGGACAATCTGATATTGGCTCAGATAGACGACGGACAATCTGATATTGGCTCAGATAGACGACGGACAATCTGATATTGGCTCAGATAGACGACGGACAATCTGATATTGGCTCAGATAGACGACGGACAATCTGATATTGGCTCAGATAGACGACGGACAATCTGATATTGGCTCAGATAGACGACGGACAATCTGATATTGGCTCAGATAGACGACGGACAATCTGATATTGGCTCAGATAGACGACGGACAATCTGATATTGGCTCAGATAGACGACGGACAATCTGATATTGGCTCAGATAGACGACGGACAATCTGATATTGGCTCAGATAGACGACGGACAATCTGATATTGGCTCAGATAGACGACGGACAATCTGATATTGGCTCAGATAGACGACGGACAATCTGATATTGGCTCAGATAGACGACGGACAATCTGATATTGGCTCAGATAGACGACGGACAATCTGATATTGGCTCAGATAGACGACGGACAATCTGATATTGGCTCAGATAGACGACGGACAATCTGATATTGGCTCAGATAGACGACGGACAATCTGATATTGGCTCAGATAGACGACGGACAACCTGGGTGACATGCCTTGCCTGCTCACCCAGTTTTAGTGCACCTTAGTTATCCATACTGACCATCTAGTCTCGATACACCCATAAATATATATACTGAACAAAAATATAAACGCAACACTCTTGTTTCTGCTCCCATTTTTCATGGCACATTCCAGGGTGGCCTTTTATTGTGGGCAGTATAAGGTACACCTGTGCACTACCCATGATGTCAGATCAGCATCTTGATGTGGCACACCTGTGAGGTGGGATGGATTATCTCAGCAAAGCAGAAGTGCTCACTATCACACATTTAGACTGATTTGTGAGAAATGTTTGAGAGAAATGGTAATATTGTGTATCTGGAATGAATTGTAGATCTTTAAGTCCATCTCATGAAAAATGGGAGCAAAAACAAAAGTGTTGCGTTTATATTTTTGTTCAGTGTATGTATATGTATACATATAGTTTTTTTTGTGTTTGTGAAAACGGGTCTTTAATCGGGGAAACGGAGCGGGTAGAGCAGGACGGAACGCAGGCATTGACAAACTACAATGACGGACAGGGCAAACAGGTAAGACCAGGACTTAAAATAGGTCATGACTAATCAAAGTAATCGGGCAAAGCAGGAGACGATCAGGGAAGCACACGTGGGTAATCAGGGGGCGTGGCACACACGAGGAGCGGACAAGCCGGGCATATATGTATATCTATATAAAACCTCATTAATGAGGGACAGGGAACAGAACGGACAGACAGAACTGGCACAGGGGAAGGAGCCAGGACAAGACTTGACATAAGACAGGAAAGGCAGAGAAACAGATCAGAAAGGGGGACACGGAGGGAACAGGCAGGACAAAAGGACCGGGAGTGAACGAAGGGAACATCGGGGAAAGAGGAGCAGAAGCCAGAGGGACGAGGGACAAAGAGAGGAGGGACAGAGACAGGAGGAACAAAGCGAGGGGGAGCAGAGGCAGGAGGGACAAAGACGGGAGGCCAGGGAGAGAAGGAGGGGGAACCAAGAGGAGCCCGAGGGAGACCCAGCGGGCGACGGGAGGCAGCCGGAAGGGCTGCAGGCGGCCGGGAGGCCGGAGCCGGAGGGGCCGAGGAGACGGGGTGAGGGACAGACGCAGGGACGAAGGAGGGAGTCGGAGGGGAGACCAGGGAAGGGGACGAAGGAGCTGGAAGGGACCCTGGCGAGGGCAAGGAGAGAGGGGGAGCCGCAGCAGACGGCGACGTCCTCCGACACGCCAGAGCGGGAGGACCAGCAGGCGAATGAGGAGCCGCCGTCGGGGGGCCCGCAGGCAACCGATAAGACGCCGGAGGAGGGACCGAGGCAGGGCGACGAGGCCGCGGAGGGGGACCCGCAGACGACAGCCGACCCGGAGGGCCAGGACCCGCAGGTGCCGACCAAGCCCTAGCGCCGGCGAGGGAGGGCGAGCCAGGGGGCTGGGCGGGTGGGACCCCAGCCGTGCGTCTGTGTCCTCTCCCCTTATGGGACACAGACATAAGGACCTGCGGCCGGGGTCGGGCTCGTCGGGGTGAGGGTACCAGAGTCACAGGGGGAGAAGGGACTGGAGTGGGGCCAGGGACTGGAGCTGCAGGCTGCAGAGGGGGCGCCTGCCCGGGAGCTGCAGGCAGGGAAAGCGCCTCGGACGTGGGCGCGGTAGCTGCAGGCAGCGGAGACGGCTGCTCGGGCTCTGGGGCCGCAGGGGGCACTTATTTTATTATATAAAATAAGTGTCACACAACCGGGGTGACATGCCTTGCCTGCTTGTGGGATGAGGAAGACTCAGGGACTGGAAATGGGATTAAAACTGAAGATGTGCTCATTCCTTTGTGTATTTACAAATTTTCCTTCCGTCAGACATGAGGAGTTTGCTGCTATATTTGGCACTAATAGAGATTCTGATGCTGCTATTTTTATTGTCTATTAGTTTGTTATTATTTACAAGTTCTGTTGTGTTTTTGCATTTTTCTCTTCTGGTTAATTAACTGCTGTCTGTTTGCTGTGAAGTATGAGTGTGGTGAGTAAGACTCAGGGACTGGAAGTGGGATTACAACTAAAGATAACATGCTTATTCCTTTTTGTATTGTTTACAAATTTCCTTCCGTCAAACATGAGGAGTTTGCTGCTATATTGTGCACTAACAGAGATTCTGATGCTGCTATTTTTATTGTTTATAAATGTGTTATTGTTTCCAAGTTGAGTATTCAATAAATGCTAAATTGAGAAATTTTGTGTATCGTTTGTTATTATTAGTGTGATATTTTACCATGCAAATAGAGGGGAAAACGTCCAATTATCGGCCAAAAAAAATCAGCAGCATATATCGGCCATCGCCTGACCCTGACTCCTAAATATCGGCATCGGCTATTGAAAAACCCATATCGGTCGACCTCTAGTAACAGTACATTCTGTCCAATTCATCCATCGAGTTAAGTCACACACCCACTTGAGGGGGCACTCCGGCAGACGTGAGGATGGGGATGTTCTTTCCGCTATAACATCCACTGCAGAAGTACATCTCGCTCCTGTTCACAGGGCTTACTTCAATGATGAAGCAGGGCTGGTTGTCTGGACAAGTGAAGTTGTCCTGCTGCTGGGTCTCGGTGCCGTTTTTCCACCTAAGCTTGAAGGTGGAAATGTGTTCCAACTTGGTCCCTGGGACTGCAGCATAGCCAAACATCGCGAGCAGCGTCGGCCACACCCACCACCAGAACCATCACACCGTCCTATACACATAAAGAAGAACTAAAACATAGAGTGTTGTGACAATCTATGCGTTAATGTTTGGCAGCATAGGTGATTCGTTAAAATTATACCGAAGAATGGAAAATGTGATATTTAGAATATTTTTTGCCATTTAGTAGCTAATTTAAGCACTTACCCAATGCCTCAATTTGTTTTAGGTCAGTAATGTCTGAGCCAAAAGAATGAATGTATGAATTTAATACAATTCACCCACTCCCACCCACACACAAATCTGAAATTCAATTTATTAAGACACTTCTTAAACATTAGTGCATTAACAAAAAAGGAAAATCTTAAGAGATTCAGTAGGATTTTCTATGTTAGACTTAAGTTAATAGTTCAATAGTTTTTATATATTTCAGTATACCAATTTGACTTTAATGTTGAAACAGATGCTAAAACATGGAATAATTTCATAACTAGAGAAACATGTTATTCACAAACACTAGCAAAGGTAGCTTATAGTTAAACTTACTTAAGTCAGCAAGTCAGGCTACAGTGTGTAAGAATTGTCGTAAACGATAATTTGTCTCAGTCTTACATGACAGAATAAGTAAACAGAAAATATAAAATGGCTGAAACAGCATCATTAACGCCAGCTACAGTAGAGGCGCAGAAAAGGTGTCATGACTGAAGTATTCCCAAACTTTGGAAGACCGCATGCGAGCCTTTTTTGCCGCGTGTTTCTCCAGAGGCTCCGGAGCTCCGCTGGTTGACGCAGCCAAGTTGGCTCATGTGCAGGGGGACAAGCGGCAAATTTCTTTTTTGCAGGGTGGTAGGTGATGTCTCATTAATATTTCTGAGAGAAGTGCTACATGATTGGCCAGTGCATGCCTTACAAAATGGTGCGGCACTGCATCCAAGCCTGCGGCACTCAGAGTCACAAATACAGTGGAAACCATTTGTAGTAATTACGTCTGTCTGGCTGATTTCCAACTAATTGATATTTGTATATTTATTACATGAATATAAGGTAATATAAGGTAATAGAAGAGGTATTTAATGGTTTTCCGTCTGAGGAATTTGCAAAAAACTGCAGTGCATGATGGGTCGGATCTAAAGGCTGCCTAACGTCCTCATCTGTAGGACGACTTACATCAAGACTAGGAAGGTGCATAATGTTCATGCCTGGTTGCGTTTGTTGGTCCAGAAAGTAATTCAATTTCGCCATGTAGGTTACGTTCTTAAAAACTGCTTGGAATATAGCCCGATTATATGCTGTGGGCCTTTTAATTTCTTTGTTTACCAGGTAGGCTACCTTCTTTAAACTGCGTTTTGTTAGACTACATATTTAGGGAGGTCTTTATAAATTTATTGTAGTCTTTATAAATATGTACATAGTTTAGCCTAACCCAGCCACTTAAGGGAGCAAGCCAGCTCAACTAGGTGTCGGTCCCAAGCCCGGATTAATGGGGAGGGTTGGCGTCAAGAAATAAAGAGACTGTATCTTCACTGCATGACTGATGTCAAAATGTGTGAAATATGTGGTTGTATAAATAAATTCATTAAAGTAGGTTAATGATTCTGTGCTGTCTAAATTGTATAGAAAATTTCTACATATAGCCAAACAAATCTCCTCCTGTTTGAAAAGGCATAGAAAAAGCAATTTAGCCACTAAAACTTTACAGTTTTTGTGAGGGACAGTCGAATTCTCTCGTTAAGTTTTTTGTGATCCTGCACCTACACTTTGCCGGCCCCAGGAGGATGGGCTCCCCCTTTGAGTTTGGTCCCTCCCAAGGTTTCTTCCTTCTTGGGAGTTTTTCCATGCTATCGGCGCCTATGGCTTACTCACTGGGGGCTTTGGGTGGGCATGATATAAAGCAAAGCATTTTCCCTTCCAGTTTCCTCCTCTGGTCCACATTGCAGGACCATCAGCCATCAGAAACAGCCCAGACAGTCTCCTTCAGCTTCTTTAGTGTCCTTGGAAGCCAAGGCAGTTTTAGATCTGAGAGGAGGTTTATCAGAAGGACACATATTACGTCGTTTGTCCTGAAATGTAACATGGGGAGGAAAAGTTAAGCGGTTTAGTCAGATTGGAGTCGTTTATTCAGCAGTGGCAGCGCCAGTGACTTAATGCTACAGGTGCTATAGGGGAGTGAGATTATTTAGAGCGGGTGCTTTAGCTTTTCAGCTTATGTAGATGCTGTATAGAAGCACACAGCACGATAAGCTACAGCATGGATAAAATATGATAAAATATGAAATTCTAACGTCTAGCTCACAGAGCCTCTATGTGTACTTTGAAGAAAAAATACACTACAAGTATGCTATAAAAACCGCAAAAATGTCTTACACAATATACAGATTTTACAGATAGTTAAAGAAAAAATGAAACCAATATTTTGGGGGTGCTGTGGGGGTACTATGGTCATTGGAGGAGGAGCTAGAGCCCCCCCCCAAGCTTTTCCCTGGTGCTGCCACTGTTGTTCAGATTAAAAGTAACCTTGTCATTAATAAACAGTACTCTGATCAAATTTTTGCATGTACAAACACAATCAAAGTTTAACCACATGTTTAGACACAATTCACACACCTGTTACATTTCCATAATGCTAAGACTCTCTACACTTACTTCATCCACTTTCTTGTTTGGTACACAGTCAATTGATGGATGTGTAAGATTATTACCAGACCGTCTGCTGCAAACTCTACAGTTAATGAATGGCTGCAAAAACACACAGACACACAAAAACAGTATTTAAAGAGTGGTGGGCAATAAATACAGTGAGAGAAGGTGTAGTAAAGATATATCTAAAGATTTAAGGCAGAGCTGCTGGACTGCAGGGTTTAATGACACAGAACAATTTTAGAGGAAAGAGCTTCCAAAGCAGGGTCACCTTAAGGCTATATTATACAAAGCAAGTTCATCTAAAAGTATGAACAACAAATCCCGTTTAACTGAACACTGCTCTGTATTAAAATACTGTCCTCCGATCAAGCTAAGTGGTCCTGTAGTTCACTATTTAAAGAGGTAAATTTAAAGGGTAATTCACACTGCGCATCTACCCTGTTCTGACCAGATTTAATTGCCCTTTCACCACAAAACACCACACTGCCATTTAAGGCTGATTTCAACTGCCTGGTAATCCAGCCTTTAAGCCTGTAAACCTACTAAAATTTGAGAATAAGGTGATGGAACTGGCTGTTTGAGGCCACCTATCTATTTGTTACTTTATTGTTGGCTAACTTTCCTCCGCAGGGCATCAAAAAAGTTAACATGAACCTAAATTAATTTGCTAACTGATATGTCCAATGCTCACAGTCACAGTGACTCTTTACTTACCCTCTTGTCCATGAAAATACAGTCAGCCCGATGGTCTGTTGCAGTTGACTTTGGACATTTTGTTGCTCTCAAGAGAATCTCAATGTCAATGTATTCACTGCTGATCTAAATCACATAAACACGTTATATACAAAATTGCCTACAACTGTTTTAAAGGCAATATAACAAACAATAATCACCCAAAAAATGGCAAACTGTCACAGACTTGACTGCAGCAGATTCAGAGAGAAACTGTGAGAAGGTAAAATTGACCAGGGCTGAGATATACAACCATCACTTTCATTGTGAAGAGACATTAAGCATCATATGCATTGAAATTAAAACATCAAAATCAATGTGATTCTCATTAGTTCAGCTTGCAGATGATGAAAGTTTCACACTTTTGTAAACACTTTCTCAGCAGTTACCTTCGGACGGCCCTGGATGTTATAGAAATTCATGTGCTGACGGGTTCCTTGATGAGCATTTTCGACTGCGAGTTTAATGGCCGTCTTGTAGAGTGCAGGGAGACTGTGGTAATCTTGCTGGGCCTCTGTGGAGATAAGCAGAGCTCCATAAGCCAAAACCAGAACCAGCAGGCGGGTCATCTTCCTCTCAGCTTTGAAGGGAGAAGCAGGACTGAGGACACTGATCTGTGGTCCCCTTATCCAGCACGTCCAGGGGCGTGTCCTTCACCCGAAACAAACAGACCTTTGAACAACATTGGAAAACTCTTCAGGATGAATCGAGGCAGGTGGTCAAGTGGGTTTATTGTTATTTCAGCAATATACACAGTACACAGTGAAAGGAAACATTGTTCCTCCTGGACCACGGTGCAAGACAAAGAAGAAAAACAGAAACAACACAAGATGACACAAGTGCGGGCAAGATAGAACTATACAGAGTGAAAGGAGCACAAACAGAGGGAGAAAGTGCAAGATAAACACAAGAGCAACAATACAATACTACAGGACAAGACAGCGCAGTCAAGAACACAGAGTGCAGCCAGAGCTAACCTGAATAGGGGCATCAAGGTTGCCAGGCAGGCAGAGAAACAGAAAATAGAGGTCTACTTCACATACAACAACCCACAGTGGGTGTGGCAGGGAATACAACACATTACAAACTTCAAAGGCAACAACACCGTCACTGTTAACAGCAACGCCCTTTTAGCAAAGGAGCTAAACAGCTTCTTTGCTCGTCTGGAGGAACACAGAGCAGACATAGCCACACTGCCCCCTCCCCCAATCTCCAGCACTCACAGACTCCCTCTGCAGGAACACCACGCGAGAAGGCACATTGCATCTCTAGGTGTGTGGAGTTTAAGACAAGGCAAGTGATGCTACGATAACATAATTCCTTGGTAAGACCCCACCTAGAATATTGTGTGCGGGTTTGGTTACCATACCTTAAGAAGGACATTGCTGCCTTGGAAAAGGTGCAACGTAGGGCAACGAGAATGATTCCTGGTCTTAGAGGAATGTCTAATGAGGAGAGGTTAGCTGAGCTGAATCTGTTTAGCCTCGAGCAAAGGAGACTAAGGGGGGACATAATCCAGGTGTTTAAGATTCTAACAGGTCTGGATGCTTTTCAGCCAAATGACTATTTCAATGTTAGTTTAAATACCAGAACTCGTGGCCATAAGTGGAAATTAGCTGGAGAACATTTTAAAACGAATTTGATGAAGCATTTCTGTACACAGCGTGTAGTTAGAGTATGGAATAGTCTTCCTGTTATTGTAACACAAGCTAAAACCCTGGGTTCTTTTAAATCAGAGCTAGATAAGATTTTTTGCAAAATTGCTTGCATTGCAGAACAGTATTTTCCCTTTTAAGGTTACTCATTTTAAATCTGGTCATTGCATTTTCATGATTACATTGTTTGTGTCCACTCCGTTATTTCGTGTTTATTGTTTGTTAGGTGTAATGTCTGTCTTATGTTAGTTATAGGAATAAATGCATGTCTTTTACACAACTTCAGCCTCTGTTCATTGAGTGCTCACAAGAATCCCTGCCTGTGCGATCTACGCTCTGAAACCTCAAATTCGCCTGAAATATCGCGAGACTCTCTCTCGTTGGCCGTGAGGGGAGCTTCGCTACCGATCGTTTACATTACCTGGTGACGCAGCTTGTTGTATGAGCCTTCTATTCTAACCCAGGTTATTACGCGATACTGGTTATTAATGAGTTCCATTTAAGTCACACATTAACAGACTCACAGTGTTTCGCAATTGAGTTTGGAGGAGCCGACCATTCGGCATAACAATTGGTTAATAATCACAAGGCAGAAGGTTTAAACTTATTCTGAGCACACAATTTAAATTTTTTATGACCGAACGTGCAGTGAAGAAGCGCTACTGTGAACTGGTTGCCAAAGTCGCACTCATGGCAATCTGAAGGCATTTAAGCGGGATCATAAGGGCTTATTATAGTTATTTTTATTTCTATTATTAGTAGTTATATTATTTTGTTTTATTTTCGGTTATTTCATTGTAGTTCTTTCGTATTAAACTGCAGTGAACCTTAACCATATGTCTGACGAAATTCTCAGATGTAGCGCTTTGTTTCCAGGTTCGATTCGGAGTTTCTCCGTTTCTATATATCCTGGGAGAGATCTCTCTATTAGCAAACGGGAATACTTGTTACGAGGTTCTAACCTAAATTATGTTGCGCTTGGACATAAGACCGATAGCTTAGTTACCTATCAGGATCATACTCGTATGTGTGTGCCTGCTGTAGACAAAGCAAGTTTAACACAACTTTGCGCTGTGAGTGTGTCATTTAGAAATTGGGAGTCTCCTGTGCTTGAGACCCACCGTGGTTAAGCACCATTTGCGACAAATTATAGTGCACTCACAATTTAAATCCGTCGCCGTAACGCGAGCGCCGTCTCGCTTCAGTAATTGTTTTAAGGGGGTTTATACTGTGCAAGGCACAGAAGAAGGCCGCAAGCGGCATGCGCATGCATTAAATGTGTGTGTCACTCATCTTACGTCGGCAACCGTTTGGTTACCTCTAGTGGTCAGGCATAGAACTTCCACTCCATTTCGAAATTGCGCCTCCAGTGGCCAGGCATAGAACTACCACTCCATTTCGATATTGCGCCCCCGGTGGTCAGGCATAGAACTACCACTCCATTTCGATATTGCGCCCCCGGTGGTCAGGCATAGAACTACCACTCCATTTCGATATTGCGCCCCCGGTGGTCAGGCATAGAACTACCACTCCATTTCGATATTGCGCCCCCGGTGGTCAGGCATAGAACTACCACTCCATTTCGAAATTGCGCCTCTAGTGGTCAGGCATAGAACTAACACTCCATTTCGAAATCGCGCCTCTAGTGGTCAGGCATAGAACTACCACTCCATTTCGATATTGCGCCCCCGGTGGTCAGGCATAGAACTACCACTCCATTTCGATATTGCGCCCCTAGTGGTCAGGCATAGAACTACCACTCCAGTTCGAAATTGCGCCTCTAGTGGTCAGGCATAGAACTACCACTCCATTTCGAAATCGCGCCTCCAGTGGTCAGGCATAGAACTACGACCCCATTTCGATATTGCTCCCCTGATGGTCAGGCATAGAACTACCACTCCATTTTGAAATTGCGCTTCTAGTGGCAAGCCATAGCAGTGCCACTCCATTGAAATTGCACCTCTAGTGGTCCGCCATAGTAGGTTAACAACATCTGAGTTGGGTCTCTGGTGGTCAACTGCGGTGATACAACACGCATAATTGGACACACAGGTTCTTGCCTGAAAGCAGGAATTAACTTCATGGACTAAATCAATTTGATCACAATACATTAACATCCAATTAGGTTATTGTTGCATAACTAATTTATGTTTACAATTGAAGAAGAAACACAATTCATTTGGTTTGATTTCTGTTTAACCTTTTTGATTTATTTTAGGTTTTATTTCACCTTATGCTTTCATTCATTCCCTCTCCCCCAACAAGGGGACTTGCATAGAAGTTCAACCACTATTAACAACAGTAAACCAGTTACGTACACAATCCCATCAGGAAGTCGTTTGGATGTGATCAGTTGAGCCCTTCGGGTGTTGGGTGCTTACCATTCGCTCTCTGCTGGTTGAGCTTGTCTGTGGCTCTGCTGTCACTGCTTGCGATCGTACAGTTTGTCAAAACCGAAGGGGAGTTCTCAGCAATTGGACGCCCAAAAGCGTGTCAGCTCGGCTACACCCACTGACTCATTACGGGCAAGGCTCACAGGTACCTCAGGCGGTCATTACAACTTTTGAGCAGGACCTCGTTTAGGGTGAGTTCTGAGAACGGCCCTAGCTTGGACTCTCACTAGGGTGGGTGATACCTGAAGGCAATTTTGCCAGCCGATAAGCTGAGCTCCACCTGGGTTGTCTCAGTTGTGCATACAGAACACGCCCTTCCAAGTTAACATTGCTGGGAATCGGGGGAGTGGAAGCCGGACTCAGGCTTGCTTAGCTGGGAGAATGATTCCTGGTCTTAGAGGAATGTCTAATGAGGAGAGGTTAGCTGAGCTGAATCTGTTTAGCCTCGAGCAAAGGAGACTAAGGGGGGACATAATCCAGGTGTTAAATCTGGTCATTGCATTACATTTTTTTTGTGTCCACTCCTTTATTTCGTGTTTATTGTTTGTTAGGTGTAATGTCTGTCTTATGTTAGTTATATCCATCCATCCATTTTCCAAACTGCTTATCCTACTGGGTCGCGGGTGGTCCGGAGCCTATCCCGGAATGTGGAATGGGCACGAGGCAGGGAACAACCCAGGATGGGGGGCCAGCCCATCACAGGGCACACACACACACCATTCGTGATTATATTATTGCACTATACTGTATAAATAAAAAGTAAACTTAATACCAGTTGTGGTAATAAAGTGCACAGAGAGGAAGAGAGAGTAGGGTTTCACATAAACTTATGTTCATTAGCATTTAGTATTCTGATGGCTTTGGGGGTAGAAGGTCTTATTAAATCTGGTTGTTCTGCAATGCATACTGCGGTAACGTTTACCAGAGAGCAAAAGTTCAAACATCTCATGTGCTGGGTGCGTGGGATCTTTTTAAAATATAATTATGCATATGTAGAACTAGGGATATGATCCTATTAAGTATGATAGTTCTGTCTCATTATTGCAGGATCGACATCCATAGTAACTGTGTTGATCTATCCATTTGTGTGCATGTGTGTGTGTGTGTGTGTGTGTGTGCGAGCGGGTATACCTATCCTACCCCATAACGTGATAAATACCTGTTTTTTTTCCCTTATGGGGACCACGAAACCGAAAACCAGGAAAACTCTATTTTATAAAAATCTGTGACTGCTATGGAAAAACTAAAAATGCAAAACCTCTTGTATTTTGCTGGGTTACTTATGGTTATGGTTAGGGCAGGGTGGGGGTTAAGCTTGTCATAGTTAGCGTTAGCATTTATCCCATAGAAGTGAATGAGCGGGCCCCATAAAGATAGGTATACCCTATGTGTGTGTGTGTGTCCCATATTGCCTGGGCTTCAGGATACCTCATAACCCGGAACTTCATCAGAAGTAGTTAGAAAATGGATGGATGGATGGATGGATGGATGGATGGACGGACAGATCAATAAAAGTACAGAACATCCATTTTACAAAGAACCGTCAACACTAAATGTTTGCACTGGTCATGTTCCTAGAAATTAAACTTCTTTTCTGAAAAGCAGCATGTTCATAAATTAGCTGTTGTTATTCCTTGTGGGAACAAATGCAGATGAAACTGTAAAACAGACTGCAGTGGCAAAACAGTTCTGGCTACCCGCCAGCCCTTCTGCCTGTGCTGCCCTGCCTGCCCGCCCTCCTGCCCATTACGTCCTGCCTGTGCCACCCTCCTGCCTGCCCTCCTGCCTGTGACGTCTTTCCTGTGTGCCCTGCTGCCAGTTATTCTGTATTTACATCCGGACTTAACTAATTGAACCATATAGATCAGGACTTTGTTAACCTGACTTCTGCCCTGTGGAGGATGGGCTCCCCCTTTCACTCTGGTTCCTCCAAAGGTTTCTTACTATGACTGAGTTTATCCTTGCCAATGTGGCTTTATAATTTTTCAGGCTTGATATTGCTCACTGGGACAATTGGGCAGGGACAAAGTAAAGTGCTTTGAGACTATGTAAGGCTGTGAAAATGCACTATACAAAATAAAGTGAATTGACTTGAGTAACGTGGCACAAAGCAACCCTTCTTTGCCACAGGAAATGTCTGGTGCAATTTCTTTTTTAATTGTACATGTCAATTGCATAATACCCTAAACTAATTCATTATTATTTCTATTATTATCATCATCATCGTCATCATCATCCTGATAAGTATTTCATTAGTATTCCATGGTATTTTGATTTTTCAGGAATCAGTGTGTGTACTGTATACTTTTTAATTTATTTGCACTATGTGTAGTGTCTCTGCAGCTGTACATACTTGCTGCATTAAGCACAAGAACTTCCCTCAGGCATCAGTATAGTTAATCAAATGTAATATTTCTTGCTTGTTTATTAAGTGGTTTTAGGTATTTTGTGTGTTCCACTTAATTTAGTGTAATTAGTCCTAGTTGACTCAGGTTTAGTTAGATTTTTCCTTCTGTTGTTCCTCTGCATCATGCTACTGTCATAAAATTTCAATGTCTTACCTAACTTAAGAGTTTTTTGCATTGTGTTTTGGAGAGAAAGAAATCATAACTTTTTTTCTTTAGATTCATCCACTGATTCTATCACCTATGACACATTCCCCCTGAATATTTGTTTGTTTGTTTATTTATGTATTTGCTTGGGAGGTGGAATTAACAAACATAAATAACTGAATGAATCAGGGTAGTGAAAAACATTTATAAACTTATCATTTTGGTATTGGTACGATCCTGTTCTGGTTAGTTAGCCGAGGGAGTAAATCATCCGGAGTTTCATCTCTCAATCTCCTCCTACACCCACTCAGCATCACAGTATGGACTCCCCAATGCAACTGATCTGCACGTATTTGTACTCTGGGAGGAAATTGAAGCCCCCATAGGAAAAACTCAAAGCCTACAGACATATGCACAAAACCAGGGGACATGCTCAGTTCTGCAGGTCTGGAAGTGTGAGAGAAGGCTATTTATTGAGTTTCCCCTCTGCCCCTGGTAAAGATGAAACATGCACAAGTCTACTTTTTAACCAACTGCTAAGTCATTAAACACACATATACTTACATGAAAGTCTGACTGATACTGGAGCTTCCAGTGCCCGTAAACCAGGTGCTGGGGTACTCCATTTCCTTCTTGATAATTAGCGCCATTGAAAAAAAACTGTGCCTTTCCTAATATTAATTGACTCTCAGACAAATGTACTACTTGAAGACCCTGCCACTATTCGCATTTTCCAGCAGGAGTCACAAATCTTCATTGCATTCAGTTTATTCTCAGATGAGCTCATGCATGTTTCTATGTGCATCTTTACACTTAAACAAATACAGCTGCCTAAACTCTGTTGTTATATTCCATATATATTTGTCGTGACTGGCCTTTTTTCTCAAATGATGGATTTCTGAAACTAAAACTGACAGTAATATAAAATATTTATATTGCCACATAATCGACACATGTTCTGATATGACATAGCATTCCCCTGGACCATAGTGCGACTTAGAGACGAGATATAACATGCCCTTCACAGTAAAACACTAGATAGGTGCAACACTTAATGTCAACGTTGTCAATGTCAATGTTGACTTAATGTCAACGTTAAATTCATGGATGCGCAAATTAAGTAACACAGTAACAGTACAAAAACGAGCAGAGCTGTGTATGGCATGACTATCTCGCGGCGGCGACAAAATATGCTTATCCTTCTAATTATTCAGAAGAAAATATATTTGCAAGCACAGCCGTTCACGGCTTCCGTACAAAAAGCTGTCACTACGCTACAGGAAGAATACACGGCCAATATAGGATTTACACAAGTCTGCTTCTTTTGTTTTTTTTAGTAACAACTTTCACAAAAATGAACAGCAATACTTCTAAAAGTGCAAATCTGTTGCCAAATTAAATAAACAAAGAAATTAATCATAAAAATATTCAATGTATATACAACTAACCATTTCCAATCAAAAAGTACATACAAATCTCCAGTACAAGTTATACAATGGAGCGCAGATAAAACTTTTAAATAGTAATTAACCAAACTATATAAAGAATACAAGTTTGAATACAGGTAATTTGTATAAATTTTACTGTGTTCAGACTGAAAAATCAGCACCAGCCTTACACACATTGCAGTTCTGCTTTTTTCTTCTTTTAGCATAATTATCCGTTTCACGTTCACGAGGCAGAAGATCCCTGCAAATGTGAAAATTCACAAGTAACAGGCACCATTAACCTCAAGCCATAACAGTCTGCTAGCCTGAACAATAGCAAACTCTATGTATTACCAATTATTACGCAGGTTGTCACTTTATCAAATCATGACTGTTACTAAGAAGTGGGAGTGAAACGCGTGTCACGAGATCTCGCGATATTACAACATGAGTTTCTCGTTGGAGCGAAAAGCGGTTTCACGAATGCGCTGCAAATTAGCTGCTGTGAATATGTTGGCATCTGACTAAATTACTATAGTAGATACCCCAGACACTTTTAAATCTTTTGTGTGGCAGCATTTCGGGTGCCCGGCGGAAAATATAAATGGCGAATGAAGGGGGGCTAGGTTGCGTGCTAAACTTTGTCACACTGAGAAAGGGGAACAAACTGGAACACAGGCAGGAAGAGAAGGGGGGCTCCAGCCCTCCTCGTTGTGTAAGTAAATTCCGGAAAGCAGAAGGTACATTGACAGGCTCGTGGTGACATTAAGCTTACGCTTGACCTGCGGGGACATGACAAGGGAGGGGGTCGCTGACGCTGCTAAATTGCAACATAACAAGATAAGATCAAAGGGAACGGGTGTGGGGACTAACGCCAGCAATGTCCAAACAATAGTTATATGTTACGTCAACTGGAAAGATACCAACAAGAACAGTAGACGCCCTAAACGGGGTATAAAAGTTAGACACAGACAACAGGGAGCTGAGCTTCCCTTGGTGTGTACTTTTGTGCATCTGAGAGTGGCTCCCGGATCGATCTGTACAACAAATAAAGAGAGCTGACTTACAACCATCCTTTGCCTCACGAATGCATCTTTTCCTCATCAACGGACTCGGTGGAGTCTAACTCCAACAATTTGGGGGCTCGTCCGGGATGAGGAGAAGGTTGTTTGGATTGGAACCAGAGACGAGGTCTTGGGGACGCAGAGAGCCACGGGCGCCCAGCAATTAGGTGAGCAGAGCCTGTTTTATCGAATTCTGCATATTGGCGATTGCTAAATAAAGTGGCTGGAAGTGTCTCAGGATCTGTCGACCAATATTGTGGCGAGGGCCTGTTGTGCGTAGCTCTGACGGCCTGTGAACAGAGGGTACGGGACCCCGTAGTAGAACCTATTGGCGGAGGATTTAAGTCCACTGTCGTGTCCTTGGTTTGGCAACCCACCTACTGCTGATGAGCAGTAGGACAGCTGGGATTGAGCGTCCCGGGAAATTCAGGACCCCCGAACAGCTAAATTGGTCGGAGGAGTAAGGTTCATCCTCCTTAAAACGGGTTGAAGTCCCGAGGTGAAAGTCCTCAAAGTATTGGGTTAAAGTCCCGAGATTAGAGTACTCAAAGCATCGGGCTAAAAAGTCCCGAGACGTGGGGTCCCAAGGTACCAAAAAGTGTACACAGCGCTATTTACTATTTCGCGTGTGTAAGTGCGTGTTTACTATTCACTATTCCAGTGTGAGTGGGTTTACCATTTACTATTTACTGTTTTGCGTGGTTCGGTGATTGTGTGTGAGTGTGGGTTTAGGTTTTGGTGGTGTTTGTTAGTGGGGCACTCAGAGACAACTAAGAGGTGTACTAAGTGTGGGTGGATAAATCCATCCCCTGAGGCACAGGGGTTGTTGGATCAGGAGAAGTGTAGGTCAGATAAGCTAAAACATGGATCACGAATTTGATAGAGAATTGGATGACGGGGGCTGGGGTCCACCAGTGCGCGGGCGGTGGAAGCCTCTGTGTGAACAGATACAGCTGTTAAAAATAGCAGTGGGAAAAACAGCTCAGGAAAAGGGCCGAGAGAGAGAGACGGCAGATGCGTGGAAGCGTATGGGGATTGCAGTGAAATGTGCAGGATACAAACCGGAGGATAGGCAATCATTAGGAGCACTTTTATGGCGTAAGGTAAAGGAGCATAGCGGCCTGAAAGACGAGGCAGGACGCGAGCTAGTGAAAGCGAGGGTGTTACAACGGGGAAAGTGGAGAAAAGAGGGAGAGAAACAGGAGCAGGAGAGGCGAGCGTGGGCATTACGACACAACTTTGCCCTTATTGGCTTAAGATTTTAGTTACATACATGACGTTTGTATATCTGCTATTTCTCCCGAGAAGCAGGTAAAGCAGTGGTAACTGCTTTTCAATTAATTTACTTGGTAAAATTAAATTTAAATAAATGATATGAATACTGTAATAGTACTCGTGAACTTTGTTTGTTTGTTGTTAGTTACTGTAATGTTGCGCTGCTTTATTTGTTTAATCGTCTTGTCTGTGAAGACATTCAAGTTAATCAAATAAGAACTGCACTGTACACTGTACATGACCATAAAAACTTTGAATCCTTGAAATAAATGTTTTTGATCTTTTCCTTGGCAGTTATCTTTTTACACAGGGCCTCTATGTACACAATAGTTATTTTTTTCACGACTAACAGTATGGATCAGGAGTTGGTTATTGTAAAAGAAGTAATGTGCATGCAGGTGATATTTGTATAGATTTATGTTCACCTCTAGGTGATAAGTTTGATAGTCATTTCTTTTACCGTTTGGTCTCTCGGTTGAACATAATAGTGGCGCGAGCAGCTCCACTTGGTTTTTTAAAAATACTCAGCCATGAACTTCTGGTGAACTCAGGTGAATCCCTTCCTTCAGTAGTAAACCTTGGTATTTTCAGCCGTTTACACATTGTCTCACTAAAAGGTTGATAATATATTTGTCCTTTTACATAATGATGAAATATACGCTAATAAAAGTGAATATTCATAGATTCATGACTAACATAAAGTAGCTAACAGAAACTTAGACTAACAAAAGGTGCAAATACATACTCAGTTGGTTCCATTGTGTTGATTACATTACAATGTTTACATTGTAATGATTATATCATGGATATTTGGCATACTTTTTATAAAATCATAATTCTTATATTCTACGTTAGATAGTGCTAAATAATATTCCATAGATGGATGGACTTTATTAATCCCTGTGGGGAAATTGTTTTTTATGTCTCCCTCAACTTACTCTTTGTGGAGTAAATTGTCCGCGAAGTGCAGCTGCCTGTTGGGGCGCCCAGGGAGCTGGGGGTTAAGGGCCTTGCTCAAGGACCCACAGACGTGCTGTGGCTGGGTTAGTTTCAACTGGTGACCTTCTCATTACAGGCACAAGGACTGACCCCTGCCCCCCAACTGTGTATGAGTAGCATTTATGCTGTTTCTTGAGTGTGAGCTAGTACATAAACCAGCTAGTGTTCACCACTGCAAAAATACTCTAGCTTTCATACACATTTTTTTATTTTCTTACATTGTCCGTTTTTGTTCATAGTCTGTAATATTCTGAATAACGACAATGTAGAGGAAAAACAGATTAAATTCTCCTTGTTTGTAATTTCCCCATGTAATCCACTGCCTTGTGGTAAGAGGTGGAAAAGTCGGACGCGTTGAATGATGAGGATACGATATTGAGTTTAGTTCTTGAGTGGATTTATTCATATGATATATTAACGCACAGTACTTTGAACTGGTTTGTTTGGCTCGAAAGGGTCGATATGCAGACACCATCACACACGGCAAATACGGTCAATGACTGTTTCACTTTGCACCTTCAGCCCTGAGCCGCGTAATCTCAGCACCTCTAATAACAACCATTGCTGCCCCCTACAGGTGGGAATACACTTACACAATAGTAAAGATCACTAAGGCAGGCAGTACCTCTCGTTTCAAGTATTACAATACTATCCATCCATCCATTTTCCAAACCGCTTATCCTACTGGGTCGCGGGGGGTCCGGAGCCTATCCCGGAAGCAATGGGCACGAGGCAGGGAACAACCCAGGATGGGGGGCCAGCCCATCGCAGGGCACACTCACACACCATTCACTCACACATGCACACCTATGGGCAATTCAGTGATTCCAATTAGCCTCAGCATGTTTTTGGACTGTGGGGGGAAACCGGAGTACCCGGAGGAAACCCCACGACGACACGGGGAGAACATGCAAACTCCACACACATGTGACCCAGGCGGAGACTCGAACCCAGGTCCCAGAGGTGTGAGGCAACAGTGCTAACCACTGCACCACCATGCCACCCCTATTACAATACTATATATATATATATATATATATATATATATATATATATATATATATATATATAACATTATATTATAAACAATAAATACGAATAAATAAAAACATTGAACAAATAAACATCATCAATAATATTCATGAATAATTACGCTTAATATACAAATAAAAGAATAGCTCCTGCAGATGATTTCAGATAACTACTGGAACAATGAGTTCTGGAGGGGAGCAAGCTCTGTTACATGCTATAGAAATGTTGATCTGATTCCTTTCATTATCAGATTGTTACCACTGTTAAAAACCACAGATATTGTATTCTGATTGTATGCATTTCCTTATTAGGGCATGTCAGTTACTTCTGTTAAAAATCAGTTTATTCTGACGTCGTAAATTTCCTGACCAGAGTTTACCCTCTTTAAAGTGATGGAGGTCCACTTGTGCCAAAGATATGTCAATATGCATATGAGATTTCGTTTGTGCCAAAAATATGTAAACAGCACACAGTCTATGTCGACTGAGAATGTGACAAAGAATTTTTCTGTGACAATTCTATTATGTCAATGAGTTTGTCTGTGGAGCCCCTGAAGGGACCTAATGGTGTCCGCTAATTAGATACCCAGAAATAAACTGTGTGGCTCCTGCCCAAGCATTGCTGCCCAAACAGCAGCTTCCTCCTTATGCCGCCGAGGGAGGAGTAGCAAGTGGTTCCCCTGCCCCTTCCCCTCTCCCCCCTGCAGACGAGGATCATAACCATTCAGCACCCGACTCTACCTCCTTCTCGGTGATGAAGTGCCGTGGCGAAACACTCAGGCAGCAGGACGAGGTAGCAGAAATTCTTGCCCCTATGTTGGTTTGTCCAAATCCTCAAGGGGGAGATGAGGTTTGCTCATCTGACACTGTAGATGAAGGAGTTGAAGGACATTGCCAGTGACCTGCTGGATCCCAGGCAGAACAGACCTCACCATGCGACAGCCCTTCAGAGACTGGTCCTCCTGCGCATGGACTGGGGCATGATGCATCAGTTTAAACAGGAGCCTGGTAAATCCTGCGAGTGCTACACCGAGCGACTGATGGCAGCATTCTCCAACTACAGCGGGATGGACTCCCCCAGCGGACCGAGAGTGTATGTGATGTAAAATACACTAAGATAACTCAGTTCCTTTAAAGAGAGGCACTTTTAATACTCTGTATTTTTTTCGTGTGCTGTACCCTTAAAAAGTACAACACTAGTACTCCATATTCAAATAGTCCCATTAAAAACTACAGCCCCCAAACATCAAACTGCATGCTTCTATGTCACCTACACTTCATTAAGCAATATTAACACAAGTAACATGTTTCATCACTTAAAGCCAATCTAACTTTTTAAAAATAAAGTCTGTTTCAACTGGACTTTTACCTAAGTAAAACAAACATTTTATGTTCTAGTTTTCTTAAAACTACTGAAACAAATAATTGGCTACACTGCAGTTCCGCTGTTTTGTTTGGCACCCCTGCGTGTCCTGCATTGTGTGGAAAAAACCTGAAGGCTGAGGAATGTTATGTAACACAGCTAGAATGTAAAAACTCTCTCTGGTGTAATTCACTGCGTAAAACCAATGGTGCTAAGTGTGGTGTCTTCTTCATAACACTCCCTGATGTTTGTGTCCGTGACCATGAGATAGGGTGGGCTGCTTTTCTTCCTTCCTTTGACTAGTATTCCTCCTAAATTGTTCATCTGTATTTGCTGCATTGGTACTTGTTGATGTGCGTGTGCCTTGTGTCACGATCGCCGTTTAACGGGAGCGGCGGACGGGCAGGAAACAGGCAAGGCAGGCAGGATACGGGGAAATACGGGGATTTATTAGGAACACGGGGTGCAGGAAACATCTCACGCAGACGGACTTCAATGACGGACACTGAACTCTAGTAAGACATGGACTCAAATAGACAGGACTGATTGAAAATAATCGGACACAGCTGGGTACGATCAGGGAAGCACACGTGGATAATCAGGGGGCGTGGCACACACGGTGGTCGGACTGTCCGGGACCTCCTCGGGGACTAGGGCAGGAAAGTCTGGAGCTGGGTCAGGGACAGGAGTGGGGCCAGGAACAAGAGCCCCAGGGGGCACAGTCATTTGAGGCAGAGGGAGCGCCTCGGGTTCTAGGGCCGCAGGGGGCAGCGGAGGCGGCTGCTCGGGCTGCGCAGGAGCTACGGGCGACGAAGGCGGCTGCTCAGACGCTGTAGCAGGAACCCAGGACTTTATGCTCAGCCCACTGCTGTTAACTCCGATGACTCACAACTGAGCAGCAATGCACATTTCGAATCACATCATCAACATCAGGCTGATGACAAGACTGTGGGTCTCGTCAATAAAAACGGTGACTCAGCATACAAAGAGGAAGTGTGATGACTATCGGACTGCTGCAGAGCCAACAACCTGTCTCTGAATGTTGACCAAAGAAATGGTTGTTGACTTTAGAAGAACACAAAGCACAGAGTGACCACTCTCTGCTGCACATCGATGGCTCATCTGTGGAGATCGTAGAGAGTACCAGATTCCTTGTTGTCCATCTGGCGGAGAATCTCACCAGGTCCTTCAACATCAGCTCCATAGTAAGGAAAGCACAGCAGCACCTCTACTCTCCACGGAAGCTCAGAAAAGCCCATCTCCCATCCTCACACTCTATTGGGGAACTGTTGAAAGCACCCTGAGCAGCTGCATCACAGTCTGCTTTGGGAACTATGTCGCCTCAGATCGCAAGTCCCTACAACAGATAGTGATGACAGGTGAGAAAATCATTGGAGTATCTTGTTAGAGAAATATGTACTTTTTTTTATTATCATTTTGCTAGACGCTTGGAAACAACACCCTGCCGCAGCTTGATCTTAATTGAGCAATAACACGTCTCAAGAACTGTCGCTTGAATATTTCCACCCCATATATGGTGACAAACAATGTTCAATGTCAGTTGCATATCCTGTTTGTGTACCTCAATAAAAGACACTGCGAGGGGAGTTCCTTTTTCGAAGTTGGCCGAGTTCGACTGAGAGGCTGACACCTCGAGGTCAGGACCGGGCTTCCCTTTGTAAGGAAAAGTGGTAAAAATGCCCCAAGGTTCTTGGTTGATCATTTGAATGCAGACAATGTTAGGAATTTATGATCATGGGGGAAGCCAGGGAGAGAATGGGGGTTCCAGTTGGCACCACTAGGGTGATAAGGATAAGATAAGGTGATAAGAATTTAATTACAATGATCATAAAAGTCTCTACCCTGTTCTGTCCTGTCCCCGTCTCAGGATCCTCACACTCCAGGGGGTCACTCTTTATATGTAAATTCACTCACAACACCTACACACAACACCTTGGTGGGGAGGGCCTTTTTGGGTATAAAGGGGGGTGAAGAACTGTCTTCAATTTGTGTCTGAGCTGCCTTTCAGTACCCGGTGTGTCTCTACACTGTATTACATTGTATTATTTTTGCTGTTCAATAAACCATCATTTTGCTGAAACTGCGGAGACTCTGCAAGTGGATTCCCTACACCTTGCAGCAAGTAAAACGTCATCACAGCTGTCTGTGTTGTTCTGTGTTCAGAGACTGGTTTGTTTCCAGCGCATCTTCAGAAGAAGATAACCCTAACATATCTCTCCCCTCCATCACGGATATTCACACCACACACTGCATCCGCAAAGCCACCACCATTGTGGATGACCCCACCCACCCCTCACATTATCGTTTCACCCTCCTGCCTTCTGGAAATAGGTCCCGGAGCATTCGGGCCTTTACAGCCAGACTCAAACAGCTTTATCCCCCATGCCGTCAGACTACTGAACTCTCAGGGACTAATCTGATACCACACACACATACACTCATTAACACACTTTATTATTTAACTACTATTTTTTTATCTTATTGTAGCCATGTTTACAGTTACTTTTATTTATTTTTATTGCTACCTCATTGCACAACCAAACTGCACCTTATCAGTATTGGGTTTACTGTGCTGTTTGTGCTCGTTGGTGTCAGTTGTCCTCTCTTTTTGCACTGTCCTGCAATGTTTGCACAGTTTTTGCTCATTATGCACCATACAGTATGTTGCTAGGTTGGTATGTGTTAGTCTTGTGTTAATTTAAGTAGCACCTTGGTCCGAGGGAAACAGTTTCTTTTGTAACTGTACTATACTCAACTGTGTAAAGTTAAAAATAACATTAAAGACCTACTTGACTTGACTTTTACTGATAACAGGTGCTAAAGTGAAGTGACTTGCTTCTGGGAAAGATCTCCAGCTGAAATTCTCTACAACAATTATGGGAGAAATATGGGAAGGACGCGGCGTCAGACCTGCCCCAGTGGGACGAATGTGGTTTTCCTAGAAACAGCAGCTTCAGTCCCAATCAGATAAGCCAGATGCGTTTGAAATTAGAGGAACAGGATCAGACTGGTTGCTCAGGTATTAATGTGGTAGAACTAAAACGGAGACAAATTGGAAGGTGTTTCAATTGTGGGAAAATGAGACAAAGCAGGCAGAGGAGATGCGGGTGGCAAAAAAGCATGAGATAAGGAATGCAGAGAATGTGGATGAGGGTGAGACTCCTGTGAAAACTGTGTATTGAAAATTAGGGCCACAGTATTGTCATCCATCCTGTCAGGGTATGTGGAAATACACTGAGGGTAAATGGCCTAATGCAGGAAGTGTCTTAATCCTATAACATCCAGCTGATTCAGGCTGTTGGGACAGTGTGGGACTGCACTCTTCTGGCTGGGACCTCGAATAAATGAATGAATGTTACATGTATACAGCCCTTTTCTAAGATACACAAAGAGCTTTACAGAGGCAATGGGGAGCCACTTCAACCCAAAGGTGAGGCAGCAGGAGAGGGGGCCCAGGCAGAGAGAACAGCCAACAAGAGGGGTGCTTCCACAGACAGGACGGGGGCCCCGGCAGACCAACGCTGACGACTCCTGGGACCAAGTCAACAGAGCAGCTGTTGTCATTGTGACTCACCCTCATACATCCATCCATCCATTGTCCAAACCGTTTATCCTACTGGGTCGCGGGGGGTCCGGAGCCTATCCTGCAAACAATGGGCACAAGGCAGGGAACAACCCAGGATGGGGGCCAGCCCATCGGAGGGCACATTCACACACCATTCACACACCATTCACACACACATGCACTCCTACGGCCAATTTAGCAAGAGAGAACATGCAAACTCCACACACATGTGACCCAGGCAGAGACTCAAACCGGGGTCCCAGAAGTGTGAGGCAACAGTGCTAACCGCTGCACCACCATGCCGCCCCACTGTTGGTTACATGTGTACATATTTTGTCTGATCTCTTCACCACCAGGTGGCAATATAGCAGCTCCAGAGTTGTTGATGGCTAGAGTAAAAATAAAAACACAGTAGCACAGAGGTGTAGCTAAAAATTCTGGGCCCCTGACAGAATGTCACCTTGCGCCCCTCTATCGAATTTTACATACTGGGAGAGAGATTTGTTGAGCCATCTTCCAATCTAATCCAATCCAGCTTTATTTAAAAAGCACTTTAAACAACCTTATCGACCAAAGTGCTGCACAAAGGAATAAATAAAAATATTCACAAACTTAAAAACGAATTAAAATAAATTTAATAAAAACCAAAACATTAAATGTAAGTAAATGGCCATTAAAATAAAAATATTATATTAATAATTATTTATGAATATATAAAAATTTATATTAATAAAGAAAAGGCTAAGATTGAAATAAAATTTACTATTAAAGTTAATATCTCACAAGGTGTCCAAGGAGAAGAGATGAGTTTTAAAAAGAGATTTAAAGATTTAAAGAGAAGAGGCCTCTCTAATGTGAAAAGGCAAATCATTCCACATTTTAGGAGCTGCGAATGCAAAAGCTCGATCCCCTCTAAGCTCACGCTGAGTCTTAGGAACCATCAGGAGCAGCTGATCAGCTGACCTGAGAGAGCAGGTGGGGGTGTAAGGGTGAAGCAGCTCACAGAGGTCAGGTGGAGCAAGACCCTTGAGGGCTTTAAAAGCAAATAACAGAATTTTAAAATGAATCCTAAAATGTACGGGCAGCCAGTGGAGTGAGTCTAAAATGGGGGAGACATGCTCATATTTCCATGTGCGGCAGTATTTTGAACCTTCTGGAGGTGAACAATAGTGGAGCCTCTAACCCCAACATAGAGGGCGTTACAGTGGTCCAAACTAGTACCGACAAAAGAGTGGATTACTGTCTCAAAGTGCTGCTTAGAAAGAATTGGCTTTATTTTGGCCAACTGCCTCAATTGTAAAAAGCTTGACTTGACAACTGATCTTATCTGCGTGTCAAACTTAAGGTTGGTGTCGACTTTAACCCCTAGGTGTGTGATGACTGGTTTACAATATTGTTCCAAGGAACCTAAAATTACAGTGGAGGTCAGAGGAGTGGAGTTACCAAAAACCAACACTTCTGTCCATTACCTCCCCACTTCCTTGTTAGTTACATTATTTGTTCTGCATTACTGTACTGCTTTGGAGCCTTTTGATATTAAGGTGAATAACACAGTGAAAAAAGAGACAGATGCATTGACAGCAGTTGTGGCCACACTTTGGACTGGGAGTGTAAGAGCAAAGGAAACTGAATCCACTATGTTCTGTCCTGTAAATTTTTATTAAACAACACATGACACACATACGAGTCCTGTTTTAACTTTCAGGGCTGATGGTCTGCAGCCTGGCTTGTGGTCTACAGTGCAGCGCAGGTGCAGTCACTGTGCTGAGCCCGGCGTTATAGTAATGATGCAGCCTTTCACACTGACCAGTGAGAAATAACCTTGAAAATGACTGTGCTCTTTGTGGTTCTCCTTTTGGAAACATCTTACCACCAAGCAACAGACATTTGACAACAGACTTCTACTCATCAATTATCAGAAATGTCATGCAGTAATCAGAGGTTAGACGGAAAAAATGACTTTTGTATTTTTCATCTTTTATCTTGGAGCAAACAGTTTTAATTGATGTACATGAGAGTAAATGGTGAATCAGTTTATTTGCTTTCTAGCTTTCTAGCACTTGGCTACCCAACCATTCATCAGTATGTGACCACTGCCATCTGGCTGAGTAAGTCTACTGTAATACTATTATTACAGTAGTATTATTAGTATTATTATCAGCTTATTGTGAGAATGGGGTGTGGGAAAAATGTCTTAAATGCAGACTGGTTACGGTGATCAGGAGCTTACTAATGAAAATGAGAAGAGCAAAGGGTTTGAACATCATAGTGGTTCCACTTGTTTTGAATCAGCCAGTGAGAAACTGACAAAGGGACCGGAAACAGGGAGGTACATGCTACAGAGCAGGCTGATCTGATTGGCTGTTCACACAGGTTTGCACGGCACTGCAGTGATTTACATTTTAATTTTTCTGGGTGTCTGTTAGCTTAACCCTAATAAATCAGTTTCACTTGTTGGATTTCCACTTATGGTCCAGCATGGTGGTGCAATGGTTAGCACTATTGCCTCACACTTCTGGGAGCTGGGTTTGAGTCACGGCCATAACACCATGTGTGTAAAGTTTGCATGTTCTTCCTGTGTTGTTGTGGGGTTTCCTCCAGGTTCTCTGGTTTCCCCCCCCCCCCCAGTCCAAAAACATACTGAGGCTAATTGGAGTTACCAAATTGCCTGTAGGTGTGACTGGTATCTGTGCCCTGCGATATGCTGGTGGCCCATGCTGGGTTGTTCCTTGCCTCACACCCATATCCTCCAGGACAATGTACGCTACTGTAATACAGAATTGAGATCTTGCAAGTACAAGTATGAGTACGTTGGAGGGCACGTCAGAGGCGGAAATGCTGTAGGTGACGTCAGACGCCGGAGACTTGGCGGAAAATCTGAATGAACAGCGAGGGGAATTTGGAATCTCTTGTGGAATATATCGACTGGTACTTCAACATTATAGTCATGAAGAAGAACGCAGATGCATCTTCTCCAGCCAAAAGCGAGACACCGTCCTCCAAAAGAAGTTGCCCGGCAGACTCCCCTGGCACAGCATCGCCGACTGGTAAAGACTTTGCCGACATCCTGGATTCAATCGACAAACGATTGTCCAGCTTCGACGAGAGGTTGGCTCTCGTCGAGATTCTACATCAGGAATTCAAATCCCCGAGGGAATCTTTGGAATTCAACCAGCAGCAGGTGGAAACACTCGCTGCTGAAAACACCTCACTATGGGACTCGGTTAAGTCTCTAACTGAAAATGTGACCCATCTAAATGAAGAAAATAAAAAAATAAAAGAGACTGTCGTCGATCTACAGGCCTGTAGCATGAGAAATAACCTGGTGTTTTCAGGCATCCCAGAATTACCGTCAAAACCTTTATCAAGAACCACCTGAAGCTTTCAGAGGACACTGAAAAACATCTGCTTTGAGAGAGTCCATCGGCTGGGAGCCAAGAGGCCTGGTGCACTGAGACCGTATCCTATTGTGGTTAAATTTGGATATTTTAAGCAGAAGGAGCAGGTGAAGAGCCGCGGCTGGGAGCTGAAAGGAACAGACTTTGTCGTAAACGACCAGTTCCCCAAAGAGATCCTGGAGCGACGCAAAGTTCTGTTCCCAATCCGACGCAACTTTATTTAGAAGGGTTCCCGAGCTCTCATCGCCGTAGACCAGCTCTACGTGGATGGGCAGCTGTACGGCGACCCCAGTACCACTCCCTGGTAGCCAGCTTAAACTACAGGCAGACGTTTTATTACAAGAGACTCATAGACCTGCCAAAGGATGAACTTAAAACACCCGAGTTTCCCAATGTGTTCTCAGCCTGCTATAACTCTAGGCAAAGTGGGCACTAGGGGGCAGTGTGTGGCTCAGTGGGCTAAGCCTGTATCCTTGTAATCAGAAGGTCGCAGGTTCGAACCCAGCCTCAGCACGTCTGTGGCTCCTTGAGCAAGACCCTTAACCCCCAGCTCCCTGGGCGCCACTATGAGTGGCAGCCCTTTGTGGTCAACTTACTCCACAAAGAGCAAGTTGAGGAGGCGTAAAGATTATTGATCCCCTGTAGGGAAATTAAGTTATTTATTTATTATTATTATTATTATTATTATTATTATTAATAATAATAATAATAATAATAATAATGATAATGATAATAATAATAATAATAATAATAATATTATTATTATTATAATAAAGAGGGGTAGCAATTCTAATACATCTATCCACCCATCCATTTTTCAAAGCGCTTATCCTACTGGGTCGTGGGGGGTCCGTAGCCTGTCCCAGAAGCAATGGGCAAGTGGCAGAGAACAACCCAGGATGGGGGGCCAGCCCATCGCAGGGCACACTCACACACTATTCACTCTCACACGCACACCTAAGGGCAATTTAGCAACTCCAATTAGCCTCAGCATGTTTTTGGACACTGGGGGGAAACCGGAGTACCCGGAGGAAACCCCACGATGACATGGGGAGAACATTCAAACTTCACACACGTGACCCAGGCGGAGACTCGAACCTGGGTCACCCAGGTGTGAGGCAACAGTGCTAACCACTGCACCACCATGCCGCCCCCATGGAACACCATAATACTCAAAATTAAATTAATAAAAATATCCATCCATCCATCCATTTTCCAAACTGCTAATCCTACTGGGCCGCAGGGGGTCCGGAGCAACAGTGCTAACCACTGCATCACCATGCCTCCCCATTCTAATACATAAAAATGTCAATTTCACAGTACTCAACACAATTATAGATCCACAGGGTAGATTTATAATCATTAAATTATCTATACTTAACAAAAAGTTATGTATTGTTAATATATATGGTCCAAATGTTGATAACCCCTCATTCTTCCACGTTTTCTTTACCGCACTCTCTGAACACCAGGACTGCGCACTTGTTCTTGTGGGCGACCTCAACTTTGGACCAAATAAAGAAATGGACAGGCTCAGTACAGCTGCTCAGCGCAATTGGGAATCCACAAACATAGTTAAACAGCACATGAGCGACTATGGACTTCGCGATGCATGGCGTTCTCTTCACCCCACCCGTAGGGAATATACTTTCTTCTCACATGTCCATCACTCTTACTCTCATCTGGATTATTTCCTAGTCAGTAGCTCTCTGCTGAGTGACATTTCAGACACAGAGATACACCCTATAGCTGTCAGCGATCATGCTCCTGTATCTTTAACCCTAATAAATAAGAAGGCCATTCCACCAAGTAGAAACTGGAGATTTAATACATCATTGCTTAAAGATGGAGATTTTATTAACTATTTTAAAAAAAGAGTGGGCTTTATATTTAGACTATAATGACCTGCCTGGAACATCAGCATCTGTTCTCTGGGAAGCAGGCAAAGCTGTGATGAGAGGTAAAATAATCTCATTCTCATCACATAAAAAGAAGAGAAAACAAGTGTATCCAGGACTTAGAAGAAACCATGTGTCACGGGAAGGTTCGGGTGGACAGGCGATCGTGCGGGCGGTGGTTCAGAAAACCAGGCTGACGAGCAGGATCGGGGTAATCGGGGTTTATTCGGGAAAGGGAGACACGGGAGACAAGCGAGGCTAGATACGATCAGTTAAAAATAAATATGGAAAAAAACAACTATATGTGCTGTTAAAGACTGAAATGGGGATACAGTATATGACCCTGACAGAAAAAACAGCACTTTCAGGGACTTTTACAAATCTTTATATTCACCACAGATAAACCCATCTAAAGACGAAATTGATCAGTTTCTTGATAGTATAACCCTTCCGAAATTATCAGACAATCAAGCGATGGCACTGGATTCTCCGCTGACACCAGGTGAACTCCAGGAAGCCCTGAACGGTATGCCCAATAAAACGGCTCCAGGTCCAGATGGATTTCCAGCAGAATTCTATAAAGAATTCTGGACAATTCTGGCATCAACATTCTGCAGAATGTTGCAAGAAACCAGGGAAAATGGTCGGCTACCACCAAATATGAATTCTGCAAACATTAGTCTCTTGCTAAAACCAGGCAAAGATCCTACAGTATCTACCAGCTATCGTCCAATATCCCTTATAAACGTTGACCTTAAAATAATCTGCAAAGCTCTCTCAAAAAGAATAGAGAAGTTAACCCCTCTCATAATTCATCCTGACCAAACTGGTTTCATAAGGGAGGCACTCATCAACAAATACACGTAGATTACTTAATCTAGACATAGACTATTCATGCAATAAAAACCTTCAAATTACAATACTGTCTCTAAATGCAGAAAAAGCATTCGATAGAGTTACAGTAACTGGAATTTTTTATTTGCAGCTTTATGCAAATTTGGTTTCAGAAACTCTTTCATAAACTGGTTAAAAATATTATATAGTTCACCAACAGCATGCGTCAGGACGAATGACTAAACATCCTCCAGTTTCTGTCTCAAGAGGGGCACCAGCCACGGATGTCCTCTATCCCCCTCATTGTTTGCGATTTTTATTGAACCACTAGCAGCAGCAATTAGACAGGCTACAGTGATTAAAGGCATTAAATGCAGGAATGTATAACATAAGGTAAGACTTTATGCGGATGATGTGTTACTTTTTCTCCAGCATTCACAAACCACTCTTTCTGAGGTAATTACATTAATAAACTCTTTCTCAAGAGTCTCAGGTTATTCGATAAACTGGTTAAAATCTACAGTTCTTCCAATTAATTGCTCCTTCCAGAATAATTCTTCCTCTCCACTGTAGTCTGGAGATATTAAA
Source organism: Brienomyrus brachyistius (assembly GCF_023856365.1). Classification (NCBI taxonomy): domain Eukaryota; kingdom Metazoa; phylum Chordata; class Actinopteri; order Osteoglossiformes; family Mormyridae; genus Brienomyrus; species Brienomyrus brachyistius. The sequence continues at coordinate 793,498 of NW_026042352.1, read as the reverse complement.
TATTTAGGAATTAATGTTACACCTAGGCTGGCAGATTCAACTAAACTAGACCATTTCCCACTTTTAAAGAAAGTAGCGGATGATCTGGTTAGGTGGAAGTCCCTACCCATATCACTTATGGGAAGGGATGCCTCAATAAAAATGATGGTTTTGCCAAGAACTAATTATTTATTTGCAATGATCCCGAGCAAAACATCACCTGACTGGTTTAGATCTCTGGACTCCGCTATCTTTCCAGAGGAATTCAGATGAACCCCCACGTATTAGCTTAGAAACACTGCAAAGGACTAAGGATAAAGGAGGACTAGATCGGCCTAACTTTCACCACTATTTCTTTGCCAACAGGCTCCAAAACATCTCAGGGTGGTTAAAACATACCCTCTTAGATGAGCCTTGGCCAGACGTAGAACAGGCACTATGCAATAAGATAGAGATTTCGGATTTACCATTCATTAGCTCAAACATCAAAACGACAGGAATGCTTCAAAAGCATCAGTATCAGCTCTTTTCTGACAGCGTGCTGGGAGTTTCTAAAAATGACTGAGTCTTCATTAATCCCATGCAAGCGTACTCCCATCTGGAACAACCCTGATGTACTACTAAACAATAATTGATAAACTTCCCAGATTGGAGTTGTAAAGGTATTAAATACTTGGAACATATATTTGAAGGAATAGACTTTATTCCCTTTGACATATTAAACAATATGGGATTAGCAAGAATAGATTTTTAGAATATCAACAAGTTAAATCTATAGTAAAAAAAAAAAATAAGGTCTAATCAAATCAAATTACAAATACCGCAAAGTGTGGCAGAATTCCTTAATCTGAAACCCCCCAAATTACTGTCTAAAATATACAGGACACTTTCTAAAATGGATGACTCATTGCAACATGGGTGGAAGATCTATCAGTCAGCTGGGACCACAATTTCTGGTCTAAGATATGTTTAAAAACCTATAAACTGATTAGAAATTCCAGTTTACAGTTAATACAATACGAAATCCTGCATAGAGTGTGTAATATTCGTGCAGAAAATATTGCATAATTTGTTAGACACAGAATTGATTATTTAAATGATGTGTACGTGTTAAATAGAAGCTTTATGTTGATTGGTTAATGCACACGTGATCTGTTTATGCATACTCGCTGAGACTCAGTCGGAGTAGTTCTACCTGCCTGTACGGAGTACAACATAAACTCCGTGTCATTCAATAAAGATTCTGCACAGCTATCCTGCCGTAATTCTTTATAAACAAGACAAAACATGGTGCGAGAGTAAAAGTGAATCACACGGACACAATGGACGTCGCTGGTGTTCCGTCGCCCCGCATGGACAAAACAGACAAACAAGACAAAACAGCATAAACGTCAAATTCTCAAAACGAATACTGGAAGAAATAATCAAGCTTAAAATTGAGTATTATATTTGTGACCTTGAGCGAGTACCCCCCTAATCAAGCGGTATCCAAAGCGAGCACACAGGAGAGATTAGGGCTGGATCATAAAAGTATTTATTGGTTTTATTAACAATCGCAACAAAAAGGGGAGGGTTCAATAACTCCCGGTGACCTGGTTGATGTTTCCACTGGTGAAGTATATCCCCCAGTAGGTAGTTTAAAACCCCGGCCCGCGCCACTGGGCAGCCAGAGATATCCTCACAGCAGGCTGGGACCCTATTGCTCGATTAGCACCCCTGGTTTAAACAAATCAAAATACCATATACTCAAAACAACAAAATAGTCCTCACTGCAGAACAAAATAAAAACCAATACCGACAGCGCACAGCAAATCCACTCCAATACGCACACTGGGGTCGTCAGAGCACTGGTCCCAGGCTCCAACTAATAAGCCCAGGGACAGCCTGCTAGAGGGTACGGACAGAGTCACCCGAGAAAGTCCACGGTCTCAGCGGAGTTATACATGTGTATCGTTCGCAGATAATTTTACAAAGGCAGTATATACGTTGCGCCCTAAAAGAGGGGAAGAGAAACAGTGGGTACAACTTTCCCCAAAGGTTGCGGTTTCCTGCAAATGCCAAAACAGAAATTACAAAACCCACACTCCATTCCTCATAATAAACATAAAACCAACATGTATCCCACACAGCAAAAGCGTTTATCTACCTCCAGAGGACCCGCACTCACACCAGCCGATCAGGTTTTCACCTCCGGTCGCTCTTTTATATATTACCATCGCGTCAGTCAATAATTAAAACTATGTCCGACTCAATAGCAATTAACTATGTTAGGAAAAAGATAAAACCCATACCTTGTCTTTGCAAACAATCTTGTTCTGGATACACGACTTCACCCCCTTGTGCCTTTGGGCAAATGCGTTCGTCCCTCACCATCAATGCCCCAAAACTTCACGAAGAGTGGTCCGCCTTATCCAGAGGAAGACTAGGCTACTTGCCGCACTCCCTCTTCCCAAGAAACCTCCAAGACCAAACAGTACTTCGATTCGAATCGCGAGATTATGCGGGTATAAATCTGATGGAATACCGCGCCCCATATCATCATAAAAATCCCCTCGGGGTATCAAAATAAAGGTCCCCTTTTCAGCTATATGGTCGCTACTCGTACCGGTTATATATTAATTGTTGTTTGTATTATGGTATAAAATTTAATCAAGAAATTGACTAAAACAACACCTGATGCACTGACAAATATAATACATTTTCATACCCGTAGTATCATATTTGATACACACATTTTCAGCACGTTTTTCTATAAAATATTTCATGATATATTAAGTTATTATTAGTTAGTTCACACTAATAAAGACTCATTTTGAAATATAATTAATTTTCGCTACATTGCGCTTACTGTAACTGTTCCCAAAATAGGACTTCTTATCCCATGAAAATCCTGCCGGCTACAACGTGTTTGCAGCCGTCAGTGATTCTTGAAAAAAAAAAGACGTTTTCCATCTGAACTACATAGGTCATCCACCAGAGGGCAGAATACAGGTATATCATTATATACACCAGGTTTTTGAGGAAAGGGATAATCGTATTACTGACGTAGAGGTCTTAAATATGATACATGTGGCGTTATAGGGAGTTAATGTAATTTTCTATTCACTCATGCAAATAAATAATTGTTTGATAACAAAAAAATACATTTGTTTTAATTCTTTTTTCCTGTAAACATATCACTTGTCCCCCCCCCCCATGCTCCCACATTCAAAAATGAAACTTTTGATAGCACTTTATTGCCATCGGTTCCACGGGAATGCAGACCTCTATTCTTTTCTTCTACCTGGCAAGTCCACCATTATAATAGCAATTCACCAAGGTGCAAGCGCATGTAGCTCTTAAAGAAATTGTTTGAAAAAATTAGTTTATAGCATGTTTACACCCTAAATACACCAGTGACTGAGTACAACCCTTGTGGACCAGGCGCCTGGCTTTGACTATTTTTCTGCCATTAAACTAGCAAACATGGGTTGGCCATGAAGTAAAATAACTTGTGCCTTTAAATTGTTAAAAAAAAAGTCCTGTGTGTTGTAAAGTGAGGTATGAAACAGATACCAGGCTGCTTCAGTGAGGGTCAGCGTAAGTTTTATTCATGTGATTTTGCGGTTTCAACTGTTTCATTGGAATCAATCCAAGCAGCAGCATGAAGACTGTAAACCAAAGAAGTGGGACGATGCCTGAGAAGAACAACTCAGTCAATCCTCACATCTCCTCTCTCCTCAGGCGATTGATGGACTCTGAGCATGACACATGTACAAAAGATGAGGACTCTTCTCCACTATTCGAATGGAAATTGTTCTTAATCTTTTATTTATACCTTTTGCTTATACCGTAAGATTTAGGAACACACTGAAAAAGATCAACTTTAATACATTTGAAGGTTGAAGTTATTGGAATTTGTTACGGCTGATTTGGTGGAATATGTTTTTGGACAGAACTGTCAAAAAATGTGGAATGAAAATGCAGTTTAATGGTTGAATCTGTAGCTTGCCTAACTTGCTATAAATTACACACACATGCAGCATTAAAGTAACAGGGAGCTATTAGAACAGAGTTGTTGTATTACATTAACACAGACCAGCAAAAAATATAACATTATTCTAACATTAATGTAATGTTGTTCTGAATAGATTTCTATGTCCAGTCCTGATTTCAAATTGGGCCTTTAAGCCTAGAATATGGTCAGTTTTAAAAACACTTGACTTTGTTGCAACTCATTTTCATGTTAATGTCATCTTTCCTGTTAATGTGAGTTTGTTCTGTGTGGGTCTCTGTCTCAGGCTGTCATTTTATTCATAGTTATTCATAAAATACTTGACTTTGTTGCAACTCTGACTAAGTTGAATTCCATCAAGTGGTTAACGGGTGTGAAGATAAATGTAAGGTACTCCATCTAGGGAGCAGAAATATAAAGTACAGGTATTTCATGGGTGTCACTGAAATAAAGGTAGCTGATCATGAGAAAGACCTTGGTGTGTATGTTGATGCTTCCATGTCCCATTCTCGCCAGTGTGAGGAAGCAATAAAAAAGGCCAATAGGATGTTGGGGTATATCTCCAGGTGTGTGGAGTTTAAGTCAAGGGAGGTAATGCTAAGATTATACAATTCCTTGGTGAGACCTCACCTAGAATATTGTGTGCAGGTTTGGTCACCATATCTTAAAAAGGACATTGTGGCCTTAGAAAAGGTGCAGCGTAGGGCCACAAAAATGATTCCTGGTCTTAGAGGAATGTCATACGAGGAACGGTTACTTGAGCTAAATCTGTTCAGTCTCAAGCAAAGGAGACTGAGGGGGGACATGATCCAGGTATATAAGATTCTAACAGGTTTGGATGCTGTTCAACCAAACAGTTACTTCAGCATTAGTTTAAATACACGAACTCGTGGCCATAGGTGGAAATTAGCGGGAGAACATTTCAAGCTGGATTTAAGGAAGCACTTCTTTACACAGCGTGTAGTCAGAGTATGGAATAGCCTTCCTGATAATGTAGTGCAAGCTGAATCCTTGGGTTCCTTTAAATCAGAGCTAGATAAGATTTTAACAACTCTGAGCTATTAGTTTAGTTCTCCCCAAGCGAGCTTGATGGGCCGAATGGCCTCCTCTCGTTTGTATAGTTCTTATGTTCTTATGTTCTTAAGATTATCCTGAAATTTTCAAGTTAATGTCATTCCAGTTAATGTGAGTTTGCTCTGTGTGGGTCTCTGTCTCAGGCTGTCATTTTCGTCTTAGTCTCATTTAAACCACTTAACAATATGCATAGATTGCATAGCTGCAAATGTAAAATACAAAAATTAACTTGGAAAGCATTCTACAACAACATTCAGTATTGTGGAGTATTAATAGCATTTATTGCCAATTCCAGTTGCTAGGTAACTTCTATATTTTGAATAGAATACAAGATAATATTTTAAACTAGATTACAGTTAATTGTTATTTTTCTGTTTAAAAAAGACAATTGCTGTAATTTACATAGGACAAAACCTGTAAAAGACATTTTGTAATTATTTTCTAAATGAAATGAAGATGCTTTGTTACTCCCCTTGGGGAAATTCTCTTTTCACCTACCCCATCTTGCTCTACTTGACACACGGGCACAGACAAAGGTAACAGCAAACCTGGCAGCAAAGGGCAGCCACCTGTAGGGACACCCATGGAGCTGGGGGTTTTACAGTGATTAACAGCAATTTTGCAATACCTTTCTGGCAGCTTTTTTTTTTTGCTAGGTATTTACAGTAAATTCCACATTCAATTCTACACCAAAACTGACGTCATTCCTAAGCGCAGCATGGACTGCTTCCAGACACAGTATCATATGCAATTTCCAGAGTCACTTGAGTAAGCTGGAGATGCCTCATCCCCGGGTAAGAGAGCCTGCAGTAGGCAGCCTACCAAAAGAGGGCCTTTCCTGTTCCCTTCGTGAATTATAAAACCAGTGGAGAGAGCTCTCCTGTTGCAGTTTCAAAGAGAAGACCAACATGGAGAATTTTGGACTGAGGTTTTGCAGTATGAGGGTGCTGAAGGAAAAAGGAGTTTCAAAGACATTGGTCTGCCTGTACTGCCGATTTTGTCTCTGGCAATTTCAGATGTTCATGTAGAACGTGAATTTACTAATGTGACATTCCTTAAATCTGACCACCAAACAGAATGGTTGTAAATTTTCTGTCCAGTTTGGTAGATGTACAATTTGGACTGCAAAGAGATGGACTGATGCAGAGGCAGAGCTATAGATAGGCCTGGGTGAGCTCTGCTGGGCCCACCCATTCAGATTAATGAAATTACATTTTTTATATGTATTACCGGCTTCTAACTCTGTTCCTGCACATCACTGCTGTTACTGTGGCAAGTACGACAGAATGTGTGAGCTCCCTCTAGTGGTGCTCTTTAGGTAGAACACCACAGTCGTGGGTGTATTATTGTTGCAGTCACCATGTTGTAAATATCTAAGCCTATATAAGAAAATGTAGGGTAATGAGCTTCACTCAGGCCCACCCAAATTTAATACAGGTCCATCCATCAGCCACTTTTCCATATTTAAATGCTGCAGGAGGATGCTCACATGAAAAAAAAGACTAATTCATTTCTTTATCCAAAACTATTTCTTTCCTCATTCATTACAAAGAAAAGAGCTTTAACTTGTGCGTGCATTGCTTAATTTTAAGCAGCATTATGGAGTATTTTTGGAGATAGAAAAGTTTATGAAGGGTCTGATTTTGGGTATCTTTTACTTGTGGTTTGGGCTATAAAATTGGAAGGAGTTGCCAACCTTCACTGTGCAGGGTCTGCGCTGTTCTCATCCGTGGACAGTGTGTGAGTTTGTGGGTCAGTCATAAATATGCGGGGGGGCTGTATTTATTCAAAATAATACAGATAAATTTAATATATCTCATCAATTAATTTAAAGTTATTTTTCACCCCAAGCACACCTACCCTTCCTGAAAATGGTTTAGTCTACAGTCCTGCTCTGGGGTACGTTTCCTGTACCATGATGCATGTTAGCAAAACACAAAAATATGCCAGGAAAATAGCAAGAGATCAAAGAAAAAGATACATTCTGTGGGCCATGGCTGCTGCCGCATGGCAGAGCATGTGAGCGGGAAGTGCAGGGACGATGTCAGCATCACCAAAAGGAGGGCTGCAGCTCTCTGGAGGGAGCAGGAGAAGAGGACTGAGGGAGCACCAGTTTACCTCCTCTCACTCCTGGGGAGGACCGAGTATTGGCCATCCTAGATCTGAGAGGCACTTGAGGGAATCCCGGGGTGCATAAATCTCTGTAGTCTACCCACCTCCAAGACATCTATGCTTTCTACTCCCCAGCCACTTCCTCTTGGCCCACCAACATTTGGCCCCCTGTAGTGTGATCACCAGGGTTCCTCAATATGTGGCACCTCCACACCTGGCTCCTCTACATCAGCCATCCCTTGTCTGGGCCCCTCTACATCAGGCCCCCTCTGACGTGGCCCTCAGTCCCTCAGGGCGACACTGTCCCCTGAGTCCCCAGAATCCCTTTCAGTCTGGGAGATCACCTAACCCACCCATCCTGCTGCCTAATGCCGGTGTCGTGCTGTAAACTGTCCCCCTGCCACGGAATGTAATCTCTCATTTTAAAGGCAATGTCGCTTCGCTTCTCCTGCGCGGCAGCAGCGTCCGCTCGCTGTAACATCGGTAGTCTTGTTTAAGCAGACTAAAAACTCACATTTCTTGTTTATTATGATATTTTACAGTCAAAGTTAAGATTAACATCCTCCTGTAATACGTCGCAAATGTGACACTTACTACTATTTCATTTAAACGCGACAATAATGCATTTCTTTTCGACGCTCGTTCGTGCAAATACAGTCGCCTTCAGTCTCAAGAAGCGATTCATCTACTTGAGTAATATTTTTAATACTTTGTTGAATTAATTCTGCCTCAATTTCTTTGCTATTCTGTCTTCTTTTCATAACTATAATGCGGCGATTAGCTTCATACTGGGCACCGACACACCTGGAAATGACGTAACATCGAACCAAATGCCAAAAGTAATCAGAAGTCAGCAGCCTGTCCAGAACGCACAGATAACAAGCTACACTGCAAGTCATCCAGCCACGACGTCACCCAGCCACTCGTCTACCATCTAAAATACAGATAAATTACATGTGCTCCGTATTTCTGCAGTTGATATTATTTTGAACTGGACCATAAAGAAAATATTCTTGGCCTGGAGGGAGGAGTGCTGGGCTATTTTATAGGAGGCTACTCTTTCTTAATAACCCCATTTTTAATTCTGAACAATAAGCTTAATAGGATGGGGCGACATGCTGGTGCAGTGGTTAGCACTGTTGCCTCACACCTCTGCGACCCGGGTTCAAGTCTCCGCTGGGGTCAGATGTGTGTGGAGTTTGCATGTTCTCCCCATGTTATCGTGCGGTTTCCTCTGGGTTTTCCGGTTCTCCCCCACAGTCTAAAAACATGCTGAGACTAATTGGAGTTGCTAAATTGCCCGTAAGTGTGCATGTGTGAGTGAATGGTGTGTGAGTGTGCCCTGCAATGGGCTTGACCCCATTCAGGGTTGTGTCCTGCCTCGTGCCCATTGCTTCTGGGATGGGCTCCCGACCCCCGTGACCCAGAAGGATAAGAGGTTTGGAAAACGGATAAAACTGAAGAGCGATTTAAAATAGGTGATTGTCCAGTAAGAGGATTTAACTTTAGCTACAGTGTTTTTTGTTATACAGGTATATTTTGTTTTACAAAAACAACATTTACTTCTACACTATACGGTCAATTAAAGTACCTTCTGCATCCTGGAGATGGTCATTACCTTCTGGAGAGTCTATTTCCTCAGCAACTCTCTTGTTGCTACCTTCTGGAGACAGATGAATGCTGAAAAGATCTTCCATCTGGTCAGCAGTAATTGTGATTGGCTCAAAGCAGAACAGGTGGCGCAGAATGTAGACAGTGTTTATAACTCACTTATTAATTATCAATGTGTTACTGGTTACTTTATTAGTTTATATTCAAAGAAATAATAGCAACTTGATCCATGTTGGTCAAAGGATAAAATTCTGATCCTAACTAACGTACATGTAAACAGAACACAGAATACCTCTGAAATGGACCCTGACCCCTGTGGATGACCTGAAACGTGACAATGTCATGTTCCAGCAGATTCCCATCTCTTATTGACCGGATAGGCCTCAGACAACCTGCATTGGCCATGAAGTCAAGCAGAGGTGTCTTTCACTTCTCAAGGTCCTCCAGAGTTGTACTTTCAGGTACCTGCCATCAAAATGGACTGTTATTGAGGCTACTTGAATTATAACTTTTTAGTAAGAACCCACACACCCATATCATGTTTGAAGCCTTTCAATTGCAGCATTAAAATTAGGCAGCATTCGGCAGGTAAAGGAGCAATATTTGCTGGCAGGCACATGGGACGATTAATCTGCGCAGTAGGGACAACATGAAGAGAGGAAAATTTGCTGTAAAAAAACTCAATTTGTTCGCCATAATATCTTGCTGACCTCCTTCCCAGGGCTTAAACTGCCCACAATGCTTTTCCACCCTCTATGCATATTTAGTATTTCCCTGATATATCAGACGCTGATATGGGCAGTACGGTATGCGCTCCGTCTGGTTAGATGTGGGCCTGCACTTTCTTAGGGGCCTGCCCCTCCTGACACAGACTCTTCCAGAATCTCATACTCCTCTCCATTTCCCATTCTTCACACTGTTTATTAGTGTATGGGAACGGGACAACCCTAACTGAAGGGTCAGGACTTGCACACAACACACACCCCTCCTGCCCTAATGAAGTGGCGGTATACTTAGCCCATTTATACCACCAATTTCCAAGTGTACGTTTTGCTAACCCATCCAGGTCTACTTCATCCTGGGCATCCTTCTAAAATTTGCTCACTCTCCTCACTCCCATATCTCCCCCCATTTCTCTCCGCTTTCGCTCACTGTAATCTGAGAGGTTATTCAGCATCAAAGGACCAGGCTGAGTCAGTGAAGTCAGTTGTCCTGTGCTCACCTGACCTGTGGTCCTGCTGTGCACCCAGACCTGAAGGGCCTGATAAATCATTAGCATCACTAACATCGTTGCTGTCAGCCGTACCAGAACCCACAGCTTCGTGTCCTGTCTGGAGTGGCTGGTCTGCTTGCGATGCTCCCTCTTGGCCCTCACTCTGCTCTGATCCTGAAACTGACTCCACCCCAAGCTGTGGAGCTCCTCTGGGAGCTCCATCAGGGCCATCTGAGTCAAGGGCAGCTGCATCCTCTGTGTAGTTTTCAGTGACTCTGTCTTTCGTGCGGTACTCTAGTGCAGTGGTTCAAATGGTACCACGTATTACTCCCTTCTACCTGCACCGCTGTTGCTGTGGCTCGTGTCACCTTGAAGGGTCCCTTTCGTCGGGGCTCGTGCCACTTTCACCGGAACACTCGCAGGTAGACTTTATCTCCGGGAAAGATGACTGGCTCCTCCTGGTCTGTGTCTTCTTTCTGTGCTTTCTCCTTTTCCTGTTTGGAAATAGTTTTGTGTATTTTGGTTAAAGTCCTCATGTACAACTTTAATTCATCCCCCAGCTGATCTAGGCTGGGTCCCTTATACGCCCCCTCAAGTCGATCCAGGCATAGGTCTCCCAGTCAGCATTTCATGCGGAGACAAATGCATCACCTGTGCGTTTCCATCCGATATGCCATCAAGGCTGTTGACAGGGCATCCACCCAGTTCATTTTCATGGTGGTGCAAATCTTATTCAGCTTCTGCTTAAGTGTGCCATTCACTCTCTCCACCATACCCTGCAACTGAGGGTGATACACACATGCCAACTTTTGTTTTATTCTCAGCTGTTAAACCACTAACTTTTAACTTTCCCCACAAAGGCAGCTCCATTATCAGAGCTTATTTCAGTTGGGATCCCAAACCTCGGACTCTCTGATCAGGAATTTCACCACTGTCATCGCCCCCATGTCCTTGGACGGTATTGTCTCCACCCATCTGCTGAACCTGTCCACAATCACAAGCATATATCGCTTTCCATATGCTGTTTTTCCCATGTCCACATAGTCCACCACAAGTGTCTGAACGGTCCCTCAGGCACTGGAATGTGCCCTACTGGGGCCGTGATTGCTTTGCGTACATTGTTCTTAATGCACACCTCATATTCACATTCTGACAACCTTGCATCCATCATTGCTTGCAGCTTGTTGTGTAATTTTCCTTAACTCCTCCCCCCGTGCGCAATGGTCAAGACCATGCGCATCCGTTATCAAAATGTTCACCAGAGACAGAGGTGCAGCCAAAAGTCCCTCATGGTTGCGATACAGACCATTAGCATCCTTAGAGGCCCCCCTTTTTAGCCACACTGAGGCCTCATAGGGGCCCGCCCGCTCCTGCAGGGCCACCAGATCAGAAACCTGCTCTGTAGTCACCATAGGTAAAAGATCAGCAGTACTCACCTGCGCAGCCGCCCTGGCTGCCGCATCAGAGGCTGCATTTCCTTGAATAACAAAATCACGACCTTTGCGGTGGGCCTGACACTTAACAATAGCCAAATGCTTGGGACGCATCATTGTGTGTAGCAACTCCAAAATCTGATTATAATGCTGAATGGGGGAGCCGTCACTTTTGCGAAAGCCCCTTTGCTTCCAGACTGCTCCAAAGAGATGGCATACACCGTGTGCGTATGCAGAGTCTGTGTAGATAGTAACTGTCTTATGTTGTCCTCGCCGGCACGCTGTAGTCAAAGCCTTTATCTCCACTAATTGAGCGGAACAGGGTTGTGCCACTGGCTCTGAAACGAGAGTGTGAAAATCATCACCCTGTGCCTGGACTACAGCAAACCCAGCCTTCAAGGCATCCCCATCTCTCCAACATGAGCCATCCACAAACAAAACCATCTCGCTATTTTCAGTGGGAGAGCTCTCCAAGTCTGCTCTCAGTTTAGTGTAAACCAAAGACTCTGCCACACACTCATGTGGCTGCCCCTCATCCTCCAGGGGAATGCTGTCTGCAGGGTTTACTGTAGTGGAGCGCTTTATTGTCACATCCGGGTAAGTGAGAAATGCAAAGTACGCTAGCTGCCTTGCTGGGGTCAACACAAATTTGCCTTTGTCAATAAGGTCCACCATCTTATGTGAAGTATAAAGTGTTTTTGCATTCTAGCTGTGTTACAGTATGTAACACAGCCTTCAACTTTTTTCCCCACACAATGCAGGACATGCAGGGGTGCCAAACAAAACAGTGGAGCTGCAGTGTAGCCAATTATTTCTTTCAGTAGTTTTAAAATCATTTCTGAGGCTGTGTGTTAGAGATGGAGGTGAGCAACACTGAGGCATCTCAGGGAACCATGTTGCCCATATTAAAAAACACACACGCATGCAACTCAGGCAATCCAGCATTTCTTATTTCAGTTATATATGACACTGCATGGGGGCGGCATGGTGGTGTAGTGGTTAGCACTGTTGCCTCACACCTCTGGGACCCGGGTTCGTGTCTCCGCCTGGATCACATGTGTGCGGAGTTTGCATGTTCTCCCCATGTCGTCGTGGGGTTTCCTCCAGGTACTCCGGTTTCCCCCCACAGTCCAAAAACATGCTGAGACTAATTGGAGTCGCTAAATTAACCATAGGTGTGCATGTGTGAGTGAGCCCTGTGATGGGCTGGCCCCCCATCCTGGGTTGTTCCCTGCCTCCGGACCCCCCGTGACCCAATAGGATAAGCGGTTTGAAAAATGGATAGATGACACTGCATGTTTTTGTTTTACATGTTCACTACAAGTCAGTGTTTTTTTCATTGTATGATTAATGCCACATTCATACCAAAAAACACACTAGACATACTGTACAAGGCAATCAAGGGAAAAACCTTCTCAGAATACAAAGTGAATGTATCAACCGAAGAAGGATGTTTCCTTTTCAGAATATTCATTTTTTTACCATGTGGAACCACTGTCCATGATTCAATTGAGTGCATTCAAAGAATGATACATCAAGACTAATAGTGACAAAATATTCATTTAATATGCATTGTACATGAATGTAGGACTTAGATGTTGATGAATTTCTCATCAGTGAAGGGCATATACACTCAGGGAAAAAAAAGTTGAAAACCCAGAACTATCCAATTTAGATGTAATTTGGTACACGTGCAGACCAGTGATGGATATGTAAATGATTAGAATTGCAAGGAGTTGGCATGTTTAATTACCAGACACAGGATGCCTCGTAGTCACATTAGCCAGTTAACAGCACTTGACGGAGTTTGATAGGGTTGCATTGCGGGTTTGCATGAAGCCAGGTGGTCATATGGTGCAACTGCATGTGGGCCATGCGGATATCAGTCGCCTGATATTGAAACCAATGGGCACGTGAGGCATCCACACACGTCGTGAAGTTTCTGGTCATCCAAGACAGACCACGCCAAGGAAGGATCGTTGGATTGTGCTCCAAGCATCACAGATCCCCATGACACCTGCGCCTGATATATGGACACAGCTACTGGACTCTCTACAACACCCTATATCATCGTGTCGCGATGACTGGCATCAGCTGGACTACGGGTTCACCGTCCCATGCATAGGCTGCCGTTCACAATAGCACAGAAACGGTTGCGTTTGGAGTGGTGTAGTCACTGGGAGGCATGGACTGATGACGACTGGCGTCCTACCATGTTCAGCGATACATCTCAGTTCTGCAGTACCACAGATGACCGTCGTGTGCGTATGGTGGCGCCGCAGGGAGAAGAGCAATCCTGCCAACACTGTGGAGTGACACACCACACTCTGACGGCACAGTGGTACACCAGTGACATCCTAGTGGTATCCGGGCCCAGGGGTGTGCTATACCCTACTGACATGGGACCAGCAGTGTGGCCATACCGCCAACTCCGTTTGATCTGATATTATAATCATCGAGATACTGTCACATGCCCTTTCATCACATGCAGATTTCATTTTCACAACTTAGTCTGTTGTGCTTCACTTTTTTGCCACCGAGTTTGTGTTCTGACACCAAGTTGATGGGAATTGATTATTTGAGCGTCATCTAAAGAGCTTATATTACTTTAGATGGTATTTAGACTCACATGGTATTTTGAAAAGATTCCCATATGCGCTGATTAGCTGGGGTTGATCTGAGCAGCTGTGCACTTTTCTCCTGTAACACAAAAGTTTGCTTTTAGGACAGAAAACAAGGTTAAGACCATATTATGTGGTTTACATCTATCAAAATAAAACCAAAGTCACTGTTACCAAAAGAGTAACCATGTGTTGTCAAATTCCCTAACATTTTGCTTCGTCTTACTTTGGATGTCCATGGTTGGGAGAGAAGCAGAAATCTGCTCAACCATTAGAAAGACTTTACTCGATACAGGGAGTGAGATCTTGTTGCAGGTGACAAGGCAGGATAGAGTGTATTTAGAAAAATAATGAAGAGGGAATGTGAGTGTGAGCTATTGTGGCATCTGTGTATAACCCAATATGGCGGCATCCTTCTGAATGTAAACAACATAGCCAGCTTAATTAGCTTAGTCAAGTGTAATTGAACTAAGAAAAACTTAGCAATATACGTTCCCTGCTTGGTGTGATAAATACAGCAGCAGCTGCTGGTGGACGGGCTACAAACAGACATCAAGAAGAAATCCCACCTCACAACCATTTACTGTACCAAACCCCTTAATGTAACTTGTAAAGATGTAGGTATTGGAGTATTCACATATTCATTTGCAGTGTACACTTCCTGTCCAGTAAATTTGGCAGGACGAAATTTGAATAACCTAGGCCTGACTCGTGTATGCGGCTGAAGGAGTAAAGGTAGAATGGGTGGAGAATCCTGGGCTGAGCTGCATGGTGGCCTGGGGGACAATCATGAAAACACAGACCCTGTGATATCCTCAAAACCCACAACTAAAAGGGGAGTCAGGAACCACTTGACCCGTTAAGCCACATGGTGGCCTTATGAGCAGGCAAACACACTATGGGCTAAGGGGTACAAGACAGAGGAGAGAATAGGATGGCCAGTGACATGTGAACAGGACAAGGCAGGGATGGATTCTGACACAGGTGCCATACTACTTTGTTTAAATATGCCCAAGTGCTCAGAATGTTTTAGTGCAAGTCTTAGACAATGGTATCTCTGAATGAGGCAGCAGTTTGGTTCCTCCTGAAGGCCCTATAACTGTCCTGAGAAGTTGTTTGTATGCACTTGCTGCCTTGACACTTGCTGATGTGCGTGTGCTCTGCTTGAGCAGTAAAGGGGAGATCACATGCAGAGATGATTTTCTGTAGCTTCTCAGTCCGAGTAAAAATAAAATCTTCTCGTTATATAGGAACCAAGTCTCTGGCTGGAAATTTCTACAACAGAGCCATTTAGTCATTTATAGAAATATACAGAGCCAATGAAGGAACCAGATGTCACAGCACAGTAACACAGGTCACTGTCCGTGGAACTGAATGAATAGGATAACCGGCCAATGTGTTTGTGTGCTTACACTGATTATATGTCAGGGGGGAAAATATTTATATCATTGAGGGGAAAAATGTAAAAATATATACAGTAAGGACAATATAATCGTAATTTAATGTATCCCTTCTGCTCTTTAAAAAGCACAATGTCTGACTGACAAATATGTCTATTATTAGCACATTTTAATAATTTAATTAATATTAAGCAGTACACCTATTTCCTGTAATCACTCTGCGTTAAAGCAATTTTTAAAACTAGCTGTGAACTGGATGCTGTTCTGACTGTTGTTGCCATGGTGCCTTATTTACTTTCAAATCGCATTGTCCACAACCTGATCAAAGGACCAAACTTTAAAATCAGTGCAGGGTAGTGTCGCAAGTAGTGATGCTTAGGCTTTAACCTATGTCCTGGAAAGAAAGAAAATCTACAAGCAAGATATTCTTGGATAAGAACGTCAAGGTATGCAACCTCTGGCAATAAAATTTTCTGTGCACAAATCAGCTCCACAATGTCTTTTAGCTGAAGGGTCAACTGCCAATCATCATCTGTGGGCTCTTTCACCTTGTCACACATGATCACAGGAAGAAGTCTTAGAAAATTCCAGTTCTGAACAGCCTGACCATAAAGCTTTACTCCATTGGAGTTTACTGCACATGGCTTACTCAACACATCAGAGCCACTGTACTTAAATTTCTTAATGCGTCTATTCAGAATTGAATAAGTGAACCACTTTTTCTGCTTGATGAAGTACTTCAGGTAAAGGGCTAAATCATAGGAAAGGATACCCTCAAAAATGTCATGGCCTAAACAAGGTGGCAGGCCAGGCATACAAACATCGAAGTAATTCAATGAATTAAAACTCAGATATTATACCTTCAACGTTTTGTTGTTCCTCAGACTGTAAAATGCATTTGGATCTGTTTGAAAATCTGTTCGGGTTGTCCGGCAATACCTGCAGAAATATTCAGAAAAACTAAAATTTTCTGTAAATCCACCGATATTATGAGACCCCAAATTGTCCCCTGCAATGCACAAAACAGTCCCTTTAACTTTTTCCTCTGCCACCGTTATTCCATTGTCTTCCAGGTCTTTTAAGTCTGCAATGAGCCTTGAGAAAACTTTGTCATGGCCAAAGTGTTTGAAGTCTTTTTCCTGACACAGCATTACAAGTGACATGTGGTCTGTACTTGATGAGGTGGTAAATTAGCCAGAGACAAATATACAGCTACTACTTTGTGCTGCTTTTTGCTGAACCTAATGGGTTCACCGCCTCAAAAGAATCTTGATATAGAATTAGTTTTAGACATGATGGGTTTTGAGAAAAGAACTCATTGTTTTTATATACCTGACCATCACTGACATCACAAAGCACATCAGTGTATGGTACGTATGTACCCTGTGCAGCACAATTCTGCCATAAGTCTGACTCCAGTAAATGTCTCAAAGTGTCTTTCAATGGAACATAGTAGGCAAACCTCTGTGACCTTGTTTCATCCCTTCCTAAGTACAACTTTACAGGTTCTGTGTATCTAAACATCTGTTTAAAAGCCCTAGTTCTTGAAAAATTGGTCCTCATTGGTCCTTCATGACTAATGGTGAAAAGGTCAGATTCCTTCACAACATCACATATACTACCAATAACCTCATCTGTTAATTCAGTTAAGTCACTTTTCAGGAATGCACTTAATTTATTCAAAGTATATGTCTGTCCTAGTTCATGTATGCTTAGCATCTCTTCAATAATATTTTGTATAGTTGATGCTGGCAGAAGAAACTGCCCATGTAATTTCAAGTAGAAAAGAGAAATATTTCTAAGAAAAAGGTCACTGAAATTTTCTGTAAGATGGACTTCACCTTCATCAGTCTCACTAAATCTCTCTGTAGGGCCTGTAACTAACGGTTCAGTTTCAAGAAACTGAGAAACTGTCTCCTTATAAAGATCTCTTATACTGTCCACAGAACATTGTCTGTGTTTCCTGGACATGTAGGCTGTAAACGACGATCTCACAGTGAACGTATGGTCGCATCCTGTCACCGGACATGTCACAACACGTCCTTCGGCTATATGTTCCTTTAAGTGAGCTGTTAGTGATCTGACATCGCGACATTGGCGCTGGCACATAGACATATTACACGTAAACACCGTAAGGGCATTTGTAGTATCAATATATGAATCTGTGTTATGTTTACGGTAAAAATGAGCCTTAAATTCCCCATATGAACGAAACGTATTGTGGCAATCTGTAGCGCCACACTTGAACACGCATCGTGGTTCATGACGGTGAAGTTTGACATGTAAAACATGTTCCCTAAGGGTTTGCACTGATGTTCCACAGAAATAACAACTAAACATTGTAACTGCGTGAACAAACACGCACTCTATTGCTGTTTTAAACACCTAAATGCTGTTTCACATCCCGCTTGCAAATCTAAGTTTTACATGTGCTGCCAAGATACGTTCATGCGCCGTCAACACGGTACATGCTACTCGTGTTTAAAACCACACACTGCTTAACACTGCTTAAAACGATTTAATTTAACTTACCAATTTGCCCAGACACATTTATTTTATTTTATATTCCCACTAGTTTGTAGATTTTTTTTAAATGTTATGTTTGTTATTGGGTGCTTTCCACTTCATGTACCCACATACAGCGCTGGCTTAAAGCAATACATTCTGGTCCTGACGCAATGCATTGTGGTTAGATTTTTATCGTCCGCTGCATTATGTCACCATGTCACGTCGTACAAAAACCTCGCGAGAGCAAGACAGATCATCCTGCACCTCTTAAGTGTTATGTAGTTTTGCCTGAAACGCAAAAATAAAACAAAGCAATTAAAGCCGATCAGTGGCTCAAATTCTGCTGTAGCGATTGAAGAACTTTTGTCGGAAGTTGGATTCGAACCCACGCCTTACTTCGGAGAACAGAATACCCCTTACTTTGAAAGGCCATTTTCGCTGCGCAGGAGGCTTTAGACCGCTCGGCCATGGGGCAGTTTCCAGGTGAACCCTAAGGAGTAGGTTAAGTCCAGCCTTGGCTTCCAAGCTGACGTTTTTCTACATATGTGCTTGTGTGTCATGGACAGTAAGAGGGGGCAGGCAAGGAGAGAATTTCTCTCTTTGGGGATCAATAGAGTGTTGTTATTATAACGTCTAAAACGTATGATGGTCTGTCGATAAATCAATAACAATATCAATGAAGTCAATGTTTATCTAAAGGAATCAGAATTCAGGAAAAGCCAGGGGCCGGACCGAGTGTAGGGGGCGTGGCCAGAGACAGCCTGCTGACTGTTCCAAATCATGGGTGCATGTTACAAGTCCGGAACATATTTTAACTTAGTACTAACTTAGCATCATATTTGATCTGATTCGACTGAATATCCCAGGTTTCCATCTCTCATGCATCTGGTGTGACGTGTTTTCAGACTCTCAGGCTGGCGCAAAGAAATCTTACGGGAATTGAACGTCTCACTCCGGTCAGCTGACCAAAGTTGGTAACCTTGGTATTGTGTGTAGGAGATTCGGTATAACTATAATTTCGTTCTCCATTTACATGCCCGTAGTGTCTTTAAGTGTTATGTAGTTTTGCCTGAAACGCAAAAATAAAACAAAGCAATTAAAGCCGAACAGTGGCTCAAATTCTGCTGTAGCGATTGAAGAACTTTTGTCGGAAGTTGGATTCGAACCCACGCCTTACTTCGGAGAACAGAATACCCCTTACTTTGAAAGGCCATTTTCGCTGCGCAGGAGGCTTTTGACCGCTCGGCCATGGGGCAGTTTCCAGTTGAACCCTAAGGAGTAGGTTAAGTCCAGCCTTGGCTTCCAAGCTGACGTTTTTCTACATATGTGCTTGTGTATCATGGACAGTAAGAGGGGGCAGGCAAGGAGAGAATTTCTCTCTTTGGGGATCAATAGAGTGTTGTTATTATAACGTCTAAAACGTATGATGGTCTGTCGATAAATCAATAACAATATCAATGAAGTCAATGTTTATCTAAAGGAATCAGAATTCAGGAAAAGCCAGGGGCCGGACCGAGTGTAGGGGGCGTGGCCAGAGACAGCCTGCTGACTGTTCCAAATCATGGGTGCATGTTACAAGTTCGGAACATATTTTAACTTAGTACTAACTTAGCATCATATTTGATCTGATTCGACTGAATATCCCAGGTTTCCATCTCTCATGCATCTGGTGTGACGTGTTTTCAGACTCTCAGGCTGGCGCAAAGAAATCTTACGGGAATTGAACGTCTCACTCCGGTCAGCTGACCAAAGTTGGTAACCTTGGTATTGTGTGTAGGAGATTCGGTATAACTATAATTTCGTTCTCCATTTACATGCCCGTAGTGTCTTTAAGTGTTATGTAGTTTTGCCTGAAACGCAAAAATAAAACAAAGCAATTAAAGCCAATCAGTGGCTCAAATTCTGCTGTAGCGATTGAAGAACTTTTGTCGGAAGTTGGATTCGAACCCACGCCTTACTTCGGAGAACAGAATACCCCTTACTTTGAAAGGCCATTTTCGCTGCGCAGGAGGCTTTAGACCGCTCGGCCATGGGGCAGTTTCCAGTTGAACCCTAAGGAGTAGGTTAAGTCCAGCCTTGGCTTCCAAGCTGACGTTTTTCTACATATGTGCTTGTGTATCATGGACAGTAAGAGGGGGCAGGCAAGGAGAGAATTTCTCTCTTTGGGGATCAATAGAGTGTTGTTATTATAACGTCTAAAACGTATGATGGTCTGTCGATAAATCAATAACAATATCAATGAAGTCAATGTTTATCTAAAGGAATCAGAATTCAGGAAAAGCCAGGGGCCGGACCGAGTGTTGGGGGCGTGGCCAGAGACAGCCTGCTGACTGTTCCAAATCATGGGTGCATGTTACAAGTCCGGAACATATTTTAACTTAGTACTAACTTAGCATCATATTTGATCTGATTCGACTGAATATCCCAGGTTTCCATCTCTCATGCATCTGGTGTGACGTGTTTTCAGACTCTCAGGCTGGCGCAAAGAAATCTTACGGGAATTGAACGTCTCACTCCGGTCAGCTGACCAAAGTTGGTAACCTTGGTATTGTGTGTAGGAGATTCGGTATAACTATAATTTCGTTCTCCATTTACATGCCCGTAGTGTCTTTAAGTGTTATGTAGTTTTGCCTGAAACGCAAAAATAAAACAAAGCAATTAAAGCCGATCAGTGGCTCAAATTGTGCTGTAACGATTGAAGAACTTTTGTCGGAAGTTGGATTCGAACCCACGCCTTACTTCGGAGAACAGAATACCCCTTACTTTGAAAGGCCATTTTCGCTGCGCAGGAGGCTTTAGACCGCTCGGCCATGGGGCAGTTTCCAGTTGAACCCTAAGGAGTAGGTTAAGTCCAGCCTTGGCTTCCAAGCTGACGTTTTTCTACATATGTGCTTGTGTATCATGGACAGTAAGAGGGGGCAGGCAAGGAGAGAATTTCTCTCTTTGGGGATCAATAGAGTGTTGTTATTATAACGTCTAAAACGTATGATGGTCTGTCGATAAATCAATAACAATATCAATGAAGTCAATGTTTATCTAAAGGAATCAGAATTCAGGAAAAGCCAGGGGCCGGACCGAGTGTAGGGGGCGTGGCCAGAGACAGCCTGCTGACTGTTCCAAATCATGGGTGCATGTTACAAGTCCGGAACATATTTTAACTTAGTACTAACTTAGCATCATATTTGATCTGATTCGACTGAATATCCCAGGTTTCCATCTCTCATGCATCTGGTGTGACGTGTTTTCAGACTCTCAGGCTGGCGCAAAGAAATCTTACGGGAATTGAACGTCTCACTCCGGTCAGCTGACCAAAGTTGGTAACCTTGGTATTGTGTGTAGGAGATTCGGTATAACTATAATTTCGTTCTCCATTTACATGCCCGTAGTGTCTTTAACCGGCTGCACAAACTGGATCCGCCTCCATTACGACACAACTTTGCCCTTATTGGCTTAAGAATTTAGTCACATACATGACGTATATCTGCTATTTCTCCCGAGAAGCAGGTAAAGCAGTGGTAACTGCTTTGTAGTTAATTTACCTGGTAAAATTAAGTTTAAATAAATGATATAAATACTGTAATAGTACTCGTGAGCTTTGTTTATTTGTTATTAGTTACTGTAATGTTGCGCTGCTTTATTTGTTTAATCGTCTAGTCTGTGGAGACATTCAAGTTAATCAAATAAGAATTGCACTGTACACTGTACATGACCATAAAAACTTTGTATCCTTGAAATAAATGTTTTTGATCTTTTCCTTGGCAGTTATCTTTTTACACAGGGCCTCTATGTACACGATAGTTTTTTTTTTCACGACTAACAGTATGGATCAGGAGTTGGTTATTGTAAAAGAAGTAATGTGCATGCAGGTGATATTTGTATAGATTTATCCACACCCTTGTAGCAGTGCTGCCATTGCAGTCAGATCTCGCAAACTAGGAGTATTAGTTGTCTTTATTTCTCTTTATTTCTTGACGCCAACCCTCTCCATTAATCCGGGCTTGGGACTGGCACCTACCTGAGCTGGCTTGCTCCCTTAAGTGGCTGGGTTAGGCTAAACTATATATATATATTTACCAAGACTACAATAAAACATCTCGAAATGTGTAGTCTAGCAAAACGCAGTTTAAAGAAGGTAGCCTACCTGGCGAAATTGCAAACAAATTAAGGGCGTTAGGCAGCCTTTAGATCCTACCCATCATGCACTGCAGTTTTTTGCTAATTCCTCAAATGGAAAACTGTCCATCCATCCATCCATTTTCCAAACCGCTTATCCTACTGGATCGCGGGGGGTCTGGAGCCTATCCCGGAAGCAATGGGCACGAGACAGGGAACAACCCAGGATGGCGGGCCAGCCCATCGCAGGGCACACTCACACACTATTCACTCACGCATACACTCCTATGGGCAATTTAGCAACTCCAATTAGCCTCAGCATGTTTTTGGACTGTGGGGGAAACCAGAGTACCCGGAGGAAACCCCACGATGACATGGGTAGAACATGCAAACTCCACACACATGTGACCCAGGTGGAGACTCGAACCCGGGCCCTAGAGGTGTGAGGCAACAGTGCTAACCACTGCACCACCATGCTGCCCCCTAAATGGAAAACCATTAAATACAAAAGGAAAACAAAAGTGCTGTAAGACTGTATACTTATGTGTATGTTAGTAAAGGCTGTAGCTGACACAACGGACCCCACTAATTAGAAAGGGGTAATTGTACACATGTGGCATCCAGTATGTTCTTCTATAACAGTTTTAAAAAAAAAAAAAAAAACTCACATTACACAAATTGGCACTATCAAAACGAGGATTATGGGGAAAATGGGGACTGTGATGGAGATTACATACACGTAGGCATGGTATTTAGTTTTTTTTAATCTGGTCACCTTCCAGAGTAATTGTAAACTAAAACCATCTTCACCCTATTTGATTCTTTATAAATGGACAATCAGTCGTGCAGTAAATGGGGGTATAGAGAGACACAGAGCTTGTCTAACAAGAAACCCTGGGAAGCTAACATTAATAGGGTGGGTATGGATAGCAAAACCATTGATACAGATTACAGATTTATATCTCACCTGAACCCTGGCGGGCTCCATGCCAATAGGGGTTGGGATTAGGGTTAGTTAACTTAAGTAGTAATATTGATGTGTATATTCTCCTATTCTCCAGTCAGTGAATCGTGAAACGTAATGTTAATATGTTTCTATACCTATATGTTCTGCTTAAAAACCCATAAAGGCAAGCACAGTGTTTAGACATTCTGTTACTTAGACTAGTAAACACTAAGATCCTTCAGCTTTCAATTAACCTGACACAACAGTCTAAACAACAAATGTGTGCCATGTCATTTGTCATCTTTACATCTTGTATCCTTTATATGGTAATTGGATTTTCAAGGTGGAATTGCAGGTCGATCATTTTAAGGATCTAGATGTAAACCTCCCTGGTGTTGCTTTAATATTTTTTTTGCACAATTTGCTTCACACACTTCCTCCAGCAGAGAAGCTTACAATACTACACCCCACCAAATGACTGGATGATGCCTTTTTATTTAAGGTCTGGCTGTGAGCCTCGATTACCGATACACTATCTTCAGGCTCCTGCCGGGATCAGTCAGTATGGTGGACCTTTGGAGGAATGGGTACAAAACCATCAGGAAAGTTTGCAGGTGCTTCAAGAGTATGTGAAGGCTTAGTTGGAGGAACAAGCCACACCACGAAATCGGAAACACAATGAGTTGGTTAATGATTAGGGGTTTGATGAAGGTCAGCTGGTGTGTTTGCGGAACCATGTTCGAGGTAAAATACAGGATCATTGGGATGCCTGTTTGTATATGGTAGTTCGGTGTCCCCAAGATCAGGGTGCAGTTTACTCTGCAACTCCAATGGAGGGGGACGGGGTTGTCCGTCAAGTTCACCGAACAGAGTTGCGTCCAGTACCACAGGGGGTTGTTATGTCAGGGGAAGATGTTCTGGTAATGTCTCCTGAGTCTGGGTTGCCCACAGGGGCAACAAAAATGGAATCGGATGAGGACTCTGTGATTTTACGGGGACAGGGCTGGTGGGAGGGGTCGCAATAGAGCATCCACAAGTAGGCCTCGTATAATGGAGGAGGTTATGTCCCCCCCGAGGTGTAGAGACCAGTTAAACGTTCGGTGAGGTCCACCACTGGTCATCATACCAACCCTTATAAGTTACCACGGTCAGTGAATGATCGTTCGGTTGGGGAGGAAGACCAGTGGTTTGGGGATAGAATTCTTAGCTGTGATCGTTGGGTCATCAATTTCATTTTGGGGAATGGATTGTAGCCAGGCAATTATAGGCAGGTATAGGAACTGCAGTTAGGACAGGAGGCATAGCCGGGGCGAGATGGCTGTGCATGCTCCGATGGTAGGGCATATTGGCAAAGGAGCAGGCACGGGAAAGACAGGCAGGGTCCTGATAGATTTGGTGGAGCATCGGCGGGCATATTGAATTTGCAGTGTAGCAGCCTTTCTGTTTGCTTGTTTCAGGGGTGAACAATCTTATCCGCAAAGGGCCGGTGTGTATGCAGGTTTTCGCTGCAACTCCCTAATTAGATTTCTAATTAGAGGACTGATTAGCTGAAGAGTCCTCATACCTGGTTTTGAAGAGCTGACCTAAAGGTTACCCCAAAAACCTGTTTTTTTTTTGTTTGAATGGGGCAGTGAGTCATGGGGTAAACTACTGTTCTTTAGGGGTTTTCAAGGTGGAATTACGGGTCGATAATTTTAAGGATCAGGTTGTAAACCTCCCTGGTGTTGCTTTAATATGTTTTATCTGAGGTTGTATCGTGTATTATCAAGCCAGCCGGCTTAGTGGCCTCGGGAGCGGGGTTTAGTGGGAGCAGCTGGCTAGTTTTATTTTCTTTTTTGTTTGTGTCTTTTTCTTTGTTGTATGTATATTTTGGGTTCATTATTAGGCAGGCTGGGCCTTTTGGCACCTGTAGTCTGGGTGCTGGATTGCCCATAGGGGTCTTTTTTATTGCTGTGATTTGCTGTGTCATTCACTAGTGTGATTTGTGCTGGAGTGTTTTTAAGGTTGTGCTGTGGCGTGTACCTGAGCAAACTTTGGGCAACCTGTTCTCTTGTTGGCTTTATTGACAAAGGGTGGATTAGTCTAATTACGGCCTGCTACAAATAGCTGCATATAACGTATAAAAAAAATCACCTTATGGGTGCTCCGTAGGGTAGCAAGATCTTGAGTTTTTTTTACAGTACTCGGGTACGTTTTAAAATTTTCGACCAATCAGCAAACATTATTCTGACAGCATAGCTGGGAAACCAATGAAAAGTGAGTGCAACGTTCTAGAACTTGACTTCGGGTTGACGCTCCCTATAAAAGAGCTGGGTACTGCTTCAAGGCGTTCAGTTGGCGCTACCTCCTGATAGAGTAGCACTGTACGGCTCTTGTTCCGTAAAACAACATCAAAAGGATGAAAAAAAAACAATATTTAAAGAAGACGAAAAAAATCAATTTTTAAAGAAGACGAAAAAAACATCGTCTAAAAAAATAAGCCAAAAAAAATAATATCCGAAGAAGGAAAAACATGCAAAGTAAAAAAAACAAACAAAAATAAAAAACAATATCCAAAGAAGAAGGAAAAAAACATCCAAAGGGAGAAAAGAAGAACTGAAGGGCCAACGAGGTAGGAGGAAATACAAATTTCGTTTCAGCACCGTTGGAGTGCCAAGCCGTGAAAAGCATTTGGCCAGAAGACAAAGTAAGTGTTGTACCTGTTATTTTAAAACAGCGCTTTTCAAAATGCTGCTTTATAATCGTTTGAGATCGTTAGCCAGTGTGACAGGTGAAGGCTTTTTGAGTTTACCAACATAAAGTTTTATTTCTGTATTAGGACATTGTCAGGAACAATGATGTGTTCATCGCTATGATGTGGTCAAAAAGCGATGCATTGAATCTTAGAAACATTTGTGATTTTTCAAACGATGCTTTTCCTTTTATTTAATCAGTAAAATTTCCATCGGTTTTATATAGTGCCCCTTGAAATATGTCTTTAGCTCATTTTCCGGGCATTTTACTAGAATGCATCCTGAGAAATACACAAGCTCTGCTGCATTTCCGTGCCTCGATGTTTAGTGCCGAGTATAATTGTTGCAGTTGCCTTTTATATATTCCATGAGACCTGTTGGTACCAAGAGAAGTGTGAGACTGTCAGGGTGAATTTATCATACAATCGCACGCATAAATACCTGAGGGTTGCCAGTCCTTTTGCGTTGTTACAGGAGGACTAGAGCTGACGAGTGTGTTTCTACACACTATCAAGGGCATTGTAGTACAGTTTTCTCAGGTGGGAGAATGCTGCCGATCTCCTATTTGACAATACAGCCCTTGATATATTAGAATATTACAGAACTAGAAGCCTTTTGCAAGGAAGAATGTGAGAAAATCCCAAGTACAAGAACTGAAAGCCTTTCAGCTGGCTATAAGAAGCGCTTGTAAGCTGTGATATCTGGCAGAGGAGGTGTTACTAAGTACTGATTACGTAGGGTGCCCAAACTTTTGCAGAGTGCCATAATAATGTTTTTATTTTGTAATTTTGTTCAATTTATGGCATAAAAAGTAACTATTCATCAATGTTTGCTGAAAATATTGTGTATTTTTCCCCCAGTTCCTAAAGAGACTGTATTAACTGATATTGTTGCTTTTGTAATTGAAAAGATGTTATTTGTCAAGGGGTGCCAAACCTTTGCATAAGACTGTACACAGTGTGTGTATGTGTTTATGTGAGTGTGTGTCTGTGTGTGTGTGTGTGTGTATATATATATATGTGTGTGTGTGTATATATTTCTGTATATGCATGTGTATATATATATTTATATATAGTTCACACACATTCAAACTTATTTGAATACACATTCAAAATTATTTTTATTATTATTATTTTCGTTTTTTTTTTTTTTTTGTGTTTTAAAATTTTTTATTTTTGCAATGGAAATAAAAATAAAGCAGTCCTCCGTAGAGGAGGGGTGGTGGAGGGAATATATATATATATATACATATATATAAAATAATTGTCACACAACTGGGGTGACATGCCTTTCCTGCTCACCCAATTTTAGTGCACTTTAGTTATGCATAATGACCTTCTAGTCTCGATACACCTATATATATATATATATATATATATATATATATATATATATATATATATATATATATATATATATATATATGTATATATGTATATATATAGTTTTTTTGTGTTATTTTTTTGCAATAGACAATAAAAATAACGCAGTTCTCCATAAAGGAGGGATGGTGGATGGAATATATATATACATATATATAAAATAATTGTCACACAACCTGGGTGACATGCCTTGCCTGCTCACCCAGTTTTAGTGCACCTTAGTTATCCATAATGACCAACTAGTCTCGATACACCCATATATATATATATATATGTACATATATATAGTTTTTTTATTAGCAATAGAAAACAAAAATAACGCAGTTCTCCGTAAAGGAGGGATGGTGGATGGAATATATATATATATATATATATATATATATATATATATATATATATATATATATATATATATATACATTTATATAAAATAATTGTCACACAACCTGGGTGACATGCCTTGCCTGCTCACCCAATTTTAGTGCACTTTAGTTATCCATACTGACCATCTAGTCTCGACACACCCATATATATATATATATATATATATATATATATGTATATGTATATATATATAGATATTTTTTCTTTTTCTTGTGTTTTTTTTTCGCAATGGATATTAAAAATAAAGCAGTCCTCCGTAAAGGAGGGATGGTGGATGGAATATATATATAAAATAATTGTCACACAACCGGGGTGACATGCCTTGCCTGCTCACCCAATTTTAGTGCACCTTAGTTATTCATAATGACCATCTAGTCTCGATACACCCATAAATATATATGTATATATATATAGTTTTTTTATTAGCAATAGAAAAGAAAAATAACGCAGTTCTCCGTAAAGGAGGGATGGTGGATGGAATATATATATATATATATACATTTATATAAAATAATTGTCACAAAACCTGGGTGACATGCCTTGCCTGCTCTCCCAATTTTAGTGCACTTTAGTTATCCATAATGACCATCTAGTCTCGATACACCCATGAATATATATGTATATATATATATATATATATATATATATATATATATATATATATATAGTTTTTCTGTTTTTTTTTTGCAATAGACAATAAAAATAACGCAGTTCTCCGTAAAGGAGGGATGGTGGATGGAATATGTATATGCATATATATAAAATAATTGTCACACAACCTGGGTGACATGCCTTGCCTGCTCACCTAATTTTAGTGCACCTCAGTTATCCATACTGACCATCTAGTCTCGACACACCCATATATATATATATATATATATATATATATATGTATATATATAGATATTTTTTCTTTTTCTTGTGTTTTTTTTTTCGCAATGGATATTAAAAATAAAGCAGTCCTCCGTAAAGGAGGGGTGGTGGAGGGAATATATA